>NC_060179.1:502500-640000 GCF_021184085.1 Oncorhynchus gorbuscha | reverse complement strand
CTGAAGGTCAGGAGAGAGAACAATAGGAGCTAGCTGAAGGTCAGGCAGAGAGAACAATAGGAGCTAGCTGAAGGTCAGGGAGAGAGAACAATAGGAGCTAGCTGAAGGTCAGGCAGAGAGAACAATAGGAGCTGAAGGTCATGAACAAAGAGTCAGGTCAGGCAGAGAGAACAATAGGAGCTAGCTGAAGGTCAGGCAGAGAGAACAATAGGAGCTAGCTGAAGGTCAGGCAGAGAGAACAATAGAGCTAGCTGAAGGTCAGGGAGAGAGAACAATAGGAAGGTCAGGGAGAGAGAACAATAGGAGCTAGCTGAAGGTCAGGGAGAGAGAACAATAGGAGCTAGCTGAAGGTCAGGCAGAGAGAACAATAGGAGCTAGCTGAAGGTCAGGCAGAGAGAACAATAGGAGCTAGCTGAAGGTCAGGGAGAGAGAACAATAGGAGCTAGCTGAAGGTCAGGCAGAGAGAACAATAGGAGCTAGCTGAAGGTCAGGGAGAGAGAACAATAGGAGCTAGCTGAAGGTCAGGCAGAGAGAACAATAGGAGCTAGCTGAAGGTCAGGCAGAGAGAACAATAGGAGCTAGCTGAAGGTCAGGCAGAGAGAACAAAGAGTAGCTGAAGGTCAGGGAGAGAGAACAATAGGAGCTAGCTGAAGGTCAGGAGAGAGAACAATAGGAGCTAGCTGAAGGTCAGGCAGAGAGAACAATAGGAGCTAGCTGAAGGTCAGGCAGAGAGAACAATAGGAGCTAGCTGAAGGTCAGGCAGAGAGAACAATAGGAGCTAGCTGAAGGTCAGGCAGAGAGAACAATAGGAGCTAGCTGAAGGTCAGGCAGAGAGAGAGAACAAGGTAGGACAATAGGAGCTAGCTGAAGGTCAGGCAGAGAGAACAATAGGAGCTAGCTGAAGGTCAGGCAGAGAGAACAATAGGAGCTAGCTGAAGGTCAGGCAGAGAGAACAATAGGAGCTAGCTGAAGGTCAGGGAGAGAGAACAATAGAGCTAGCTGAAGGTCAGGGAGAGAACAATAGGAGCTAGCTGAAGGTCAGGGAGAGAGAACAATAGGAGCTAGCTGAAGGTCAGGGAGAGAGAACAATAGGAGCTAGCTGAAGGTCAGGGAGAGAGAACAATAGGAGCTAGCTGAAGGTCAGGGAGAGAGAACAATAGGAGCTAGCTGAAGGTCAGGCAGAGAGAACAATAGGAGCTAGCTGAAGGTCAGGAGAGAGAACAATAGGAGCTAGCTGAAGGTCAGGCAGAGAGAACAATAGGAGCTAGCTGAAGGTCAGGCAGAGAGAACAATAGGAGCTAGCTGAAGGTCAGGAGAGAGAACAATAGGAGCTAGCTGAAGGTCAGGGAGAGAGAACAATAGGAGCTAGCTGAAGGTCAGGGAGAGAGAACAAAGGAGCTAGCTGAAGGTCAGGCAGAGAGAACAATAGGAGCTAGCTGAAGGTCAGGCAGAGAGAACAATAGGAGCTAGCTGAAGGTCAGGCAGAGAGAACAATAGGAGCTAGCTGAAGGTCAGGGAGAGAGAACAATAGGAGCTAGCTGAAGGTCAGGGAGAGAGAACAATAGGAGCTAGCTGAAGGTCTGACAGAGAGAACAATAGGAGCTAGCTGAAGGTCAGGCAGAGAGAACATTAGGAGCTAGCTGAAGGTCAGGCAGAGAGAACAATAGCAGCTAGCTGAAGGTCAGGGAGAGAGAACAATAGAAGCTAGCTGAAGGTCAGGCAGAGAGAACAATAGGAGCTAGCTGAAGGTCAGGGAGAGAGAACAAAGAGCTCTGAAGGTCAGGGAGAGAGGAGAGAGAACAATAGGAGCTAGCTGAAGGTCAGGGAGAGAGAACAATAGGAGCTAGCTGAAGGTCAGGGAGAGAGAACAATAGGAGCTAGCTGAAGGTCAGGGAGAGAGAACAATAGGAGCTAGCTGAAGGTCAGGAGAGAGAACAATAGGAGCTAGCTGAAGGTCAGGGGAGAGAGAACAATAGGAGCTAGCTGAAGGTCAGGAGAGAGAACAATAGGAGCTAGCTGAAGGTCAGGAGAGAGAACAATAGGAGCTGAAGGTCTGAAGGTCAGGTCAGAGAGAGAACAATAGGAGCTAGCTGAAGGTCAGGGAGAGAGAACAATAGGAGCTAGCTGAAGGTCAGAGAGAGAACAATAGGAGCTAGCTGAAGGTCAGGGAGAGAGAACTGAAGGTAGGAGAGAGCTAGCTGAAGGTCAGGAGAGAGAACAATAGGAGCTAGCTGAAGGTCAGGGAGAGAGAACAATAGGAGCTAGCTGAAGGTCAGGGAGAGAGAAGCTGAAGGTCAGGCAGAGAGAATAGGAGCTAGCTGAAGGTCAGGGAGAGAGAACAATAGGAGCTAGCTGAAGGTCAGGAGAGAGAACAATAGGAGCTAGCTGAAGGTCAGGCAGAGAGAACAATAGGAGCTAGCTGAAGGTCAGGCAGAGAGAACAATAGGAGCTAGCTGAAGGTCAGGCAGAGAGAACAATAGGAGCTAGCTGAAGGTCAGGCAGAGAGAACAATAGGAGCTAGCTGAAGGTCAGGCAGAGAGAACAATAGGAGCTAGCTGAAGGTCAGGCAGAGAGAACAATAGGAGCTAGCTGAAGGTCAGGCAGAGAGAACAATAGGAGCTAGCTGAAGGTCAGGGAGAGAGAACAATAGGAGCTAGCTGAAGGTCAGGGAGAGAGAACAATAGAAGCTAGCTGAAGGTCAGGCAGAGAGAACAATAGGAGCTAGCTGAAGGTCAGGGAGAGAGAACAATAGGAGCTAGCTGAAGGTCAGGGAGAGAGAACAATAGGAGCTAGCTGAAGGTCAGAGAGAACAATAGGAGCTAGCTGAAGGTATACATCAACGAATTGGCGAGGACGTTAGAACAGTCTGCAGCACCCGGCCTCACCCTACTAGAATCTAAAGTAAAATCTCTACTGTTTTGTGATGATCTGGTGCTTCTGTCACCAACCAAGGAGGGCCTACAGCAGCACCTAGATCTACTGCACAGATTCTGTCAGACCTGGGCCCTGACAGTAAATCTCAGTAAGACAAAAATAATGGTGTTCCAAAAAAGGTCCAGTTGCCAGGACAACAAATTCCATCTAGACACCGTTGCCCGAGAGCACACAAAAAACTATACACACCCCGGCTTAAACAACTTCCACAAAGCTGTGAACGATCTGCGAGACAAGGCAAGAAGGGCCTTCTATGCCATCAAAAGGAACATAAAATTCAACATACCAATTAGGATCTGGCTAAAAATACTTGAATCAGTTATAGAACCCATTGCCCTTTATGGTTGTGAGGTCTGGGGTCCGCTCACCAACCAAGAATTCACAAAATGAAGCAAACACCAAATTGAGACTCTGCATGCAGAGCAGAATTAGGTCGCTAATTATCAAAATCCTGAAAGAGACGTTAAATTCTACAACCACCCAAGAGGAAGCGATTCCCAAACCTTCCATAACAAAGCCATCACCTACAGAGAGATGAACCTGGAGAAGAGTCCCCTAAGCAAGCTGGTCCTGGGGCTCTGTTCACAAACACAAACAGACCCCACAGAGCCCCAGGACAGAAACACAATTAAACCCAACCAAATCATGAGAAAACAACAAGATAATTACTTGACATATTGGAAAGAATTAACAAAAAAAACAGAGCAACCTAGAATGCTATTTTGCCCTAAACAGAGAGTACACAGTAGCAGAATACCTGACCACTGTGACTGACCCAAATTTAAGGAAGTCTTTGACTATGTACAGACTTAGTGAGCATAGCCTTCCTATTGAGAAAGGCAGCTGTAGACAAACCTGGATCTCAAGAGAAGACAGGCTATGTGCACACTCCCTACAAGATGAGATGGAAACTGATGCCTCTGACAAATTACCATATTAGAGACACATATGTTACACAGAGCCACAAAGAATTCGAAATCAAATCCAATTTTGATAAACTCCCATATCTATTGGGTGAAATACAACAGTGCCGTCACAGCATCAAGATTTGTGGCCTTTTGCCACAGAAAAAGGGCAACCAGTGAAGAACAAACACCATTGTAAATACAACCCATATTTATTCATGTTCCCTTTTCACATCAATACACTTTGAAATGTCTTAATACACTTTGAAATGTCTTAATACCTTTGAAATGTCTTAATACCTTTGAAATGTCTTAATACCTTTGAAATGTCTTAATACCTTTGAAATGTCTTAATACCTTTGAAACTTGTGTGAGTTTAATCTGTTCATTTCATGTTGTTCATTTCACTACTGTTTGTCTTTTTCACTTTGCTTTGGCAATTTAAACATGTTTCCCATGCCAATAAAGCCCCTTAAATTGAATTGAGAGAGAGAGAGAGAGAGAGAGAGAGAGATCTACGCCATTAAGACTAATTGAATATGTCATTGAACCAATTGCACTTTATGGCAGCGAGGTGTGGGGTCCACTTTATGGCAGCGAGGTGTGGGGTCCACTTTATGGCAGTGAGGTGTGGGGTCCACTTTATGGCAGTGAGGTGTGGGGTCCACTTTATGGCAGTGAGGTGTGGGGTCCACTTTATGGCAGTGAGGTGTGGGGTCCACTTTATGGCAGTGAGGTGTGGGGTCCACTTTATGGCAGTGAGGTGTGGGCTCCACTTTATGGCAGTGAGGTGTGGGGTCCACTTTATGGCAGTGAGGTGTGGGCTCCACTTTATGGCAGCGAGGTGTGGGGTCCACTTTATGGCAGTGAGGTGTGGGGTCCACTTTATGGCAGCGAGGTGTGGGGTCCACTTTATGGCAGTGAGGTGTGGGGTCCACTTTATGGCAGTGAGGTGTGGGCTCCACTTTATGGCAGTGAGGTGTGGGGTCCACTTTATGGCAGTGAGGTGTGGGCTCCACTTTATGGCAGTGAGGTGTGGGGTCCACTTTATGGCAGTGAGGTGTGGGCTCCACTTTATGGCAGTGAGGTGTGGGGTCCACTTTATGGCAGTGAGGTGTGGGCTCCACTTTATGGCAGTGAGGTGTGGGGTCCACTTTATGGCAGTGAGGTGTGGGCTCCACTTTATGGCAGTGAGGTGTGGGGTCCACTTTATGGCAGTGAGGTGTGGGCTCCACTTTATGGCAGTGAGGTGTGGGGTCCACTTTATGGCAGTGAGGTGTGGGCTCCACTTTATGGCAGTGAGGTGTGGGGTCCACTTTATGGCAGTGAGGTGTGGGCTCCACTTTATGGCAGTGAGGTGTGGGCTCCACTTTATGGCAGTGAGGTGTGGGGTCCACTTTATGGCAGCGAGGTGTGGGGTCCACTTTATGGCAGCGAGGTGTGGGGTCCACTTTATGGCAGTGAGGTGTGGGGTCCACTTTATGGCAGTGAGGTGTGGGGTCCACTTTATGGCAGTGAGGTGTGGGGTCCACTTTATGGCAGTGAGGTGTGGGCTCCACTTTATGGCAGTGAGGTGTGGGGTCCACTTTATGGCAGTGAGGTGTGGGCTCCACTTTATGGCAGCGAGGTGTGGGGTCCACTTTATGGCAGTGAGGTGTGGGGTCCACTTTATGGCAGCGAGGTGTGGGGTCCACTTTATGGCAGCGAGGTGTGGGGTCCACTTTATGGCAGTGAGGTGTGGGGTCCACTTTATGGCAGCGAGGTGTGGGGTCCACTTTATGGCAGTGAGGTGTGGGGTCCACTTTATGGCAGTGAGGTGTGGGCTCCACTTTATGGCAGTGAGGTGTGGGGTCCACTTTATGGCAGTGAGGTGTGGGCTCCACTTTATGGCAGCGAGGTGTGGGGTCCACTTTATGGCAGTGAGGTGTGGGGTCCACTTTATGGCAGCGAGGTGTGGGCTCCACTTTATGGCAGCGAGGTGTGGGGTCCACTTTATGGCAGTGAGGTGTGGGGTCCACTTTATGGCAGCGAGGTGTGGGGTCCACTTTATGGCAGCGAGGTGTGGGGTCCACATTTTGGCAGCGAGGTGTGGGGTCCACTTGCAAAACAAGATTTCATCAAATGCGACAAAGACCCCATTGAAAGAGAGAGAGAGGGGTAGAGGTAAAGAGGTAGAGAGAGAGGGATGTAAAGAGAGAGCGGGTAGATCTAGAGAGAGGGAGAGAGAGAGGTAGAGAGGTAGAGAGGTAGAGAGGTAGAGAGGTAGAGAGGTAGAGAGGTAGAGAGGTAGAGAGGTAGAGAGGTAGAGAGGTAGAGAGAGGTAGAGAGAGGTAGAGAGAGGTAGAGAGGTAGAGAGAGGTAGAGAGAGGTAGAGAGAGGTAGAGAGGTAGAGAGAGGTAGAGAGAGGTAGAGAGAGGTAGAGAGAGGTAGAGAGAGGTAGAGAGAGGTAGAGAGAGGTAGAGAGAGGTAGAGAGAGAGAGAGAGAGAGAGAGAGAGAGAGAGAGAGAGAGAGATGGGACCAGTGTAGGCTTCAGGAGATACTGCGGTCATGTAGAGAACCACAAAGGACTTGAGCAGCTGACATCATCACACATCCTCGTCCTTCCTCATCTGCTTTATTTATAGACTGTTGAAAAATTTACATATAAACTGCAAGTCTTATGAAATATGAATAGTGCTGTGTGTTTGTGTAACAGATGTTAATTGTACTCTCCTTGCGTTTTGTTCAAATAAATCACCCCAGCCAGTGGAGCCAGTTGAGTATGATTTATTATCTGTAGTTAAAAAGGAAACAGCACCTTAGTTGTGCAGGGCTTAAGGATGTTGATGGCTGACGATGGTAAAGTCTGTAGCACGAAAACAACTATGTTAGCAATGGGCTTATGTGACCATTATGTCGGTGTATGCTAGCTAACACAGTCATATACAGCAATCATATACCAAAGCACATCCCAGAAAGCCCCTCAATCCCTAACAGGTACCATATACCCACACAAATATAAATCAGTAATGTACAGCAAACTTGTACACATTGTAAAATAGAAAATAGAAAACAGTATTCACATTTTCATACTGGGGAGACCTGACGTTCCCGATCTCCCCCTATCTGCAAGCGGGGCCAATCGCAACACGCCCTATTGTCATTGAACCCACCAATAAGAATGCTTGAACACTAAACACACTTTTAGAGGCAAGTGGAAACCTAACCAACCCTTTTAAATCTGGTAACAGTTGATTTAAAGGTCTATATAGACAAACTGTTAATAACTAGCTTTGAAGCAGAACTTCAGATAATTTCTTACGATTTGGCAGGTAGCCGCCCTCTACTTCAGCAGCTCCCTAACTAAGCCATGTGTTCCTTCTCCATTGTAACCTCTCCATACTAACATGGTGAATTCTGTCCCTCTGGGAAGGACTGGCAGGCGAGGTCACTGTCTCCCCAAAGTCGAGAGGCAAGTGAAAAGATTCACTAGAAAACAGCAGATGCACAGCGTAGGATGCACTCAAAACCCCCATGTATTGGCTCAACATGAGGGTGGCATCAGAGGCATCAGAGAGGCATCAGAGAGGCATCAGAGTGGCATCAGAGTGGCATCAGAGAGGCATCAGAGAGGCATCAGAGAGGCATCAGAGAGGCATCAGAGAGGCATCAGAGAGGCATCAGAGAGGCATCAGAGAGGCATCAGAGTGACATCAGTGTGACATCAGTGACATCAGTGACATCAGAGTGACATCAGTGACATCAGTGTGACATCAGTGACATCAGAGTGACATCAGTGACATCAGTGGCATCAGAGGCATCAGAGTGACATCAGTGACATCAGAGTGACATCAGTGACATCAGAGTGACATCAGAGTGACATCAGAGTGACATCAGTGACATCAGTGACATCAGTGACATCAGAGTGACATCAGTGACATCAGTGACATCAGAGTGACATCAGAGTGACATCAGTGACATCAGTGACATCAGTGACATCAGTGACATCAGAGACATCAGTGGCATCAGAGTGGCATCAGAGTGACATCAGAGTGACATCAGAGTGACATCAGAGTGACATCAGTGACATCAGTGACATCAGTGATATCAGTGACATCAGTGACATCAGTGACATCAGAGTGACATCAGAGTGACATCAGTGGCATCAGAGTGACATCAGTGTGACATCAGTGACATCAGAGTGACATCAGTGACATCAGTGACATCAGTGACATCAGAGTGACATCAGTGACATCAGTGACATCAGTGACATCAGTGACATCAGAGTGACATCAGTGACATCAGAGTGACATCAGTGGCGTCAGAGTGACATCAGTGGCATCAGAGTGACATCAGTGGCATCAGAGTGACATCAGAGTGACATCAGAGTGACATCAGAGTGACATCAGAGTGACATCAGAGTGACATCAGTGGCATCAGAGTGACATCAGAGTGACATCAGAGTGACATCAGAGTGACATCAGTGGCATCAGAGTGACATCAGTAACATCAGAGTGACATCAGTGACATCAGTGTCATCAGTGACATCAGAGTGACATCAGTGACATCAGAGTGACATCAGTGGCATCAGAGTGACATCAGTGACATCAGAGTGACATCAGTGACATCAGAGTGACATCAGTGACATCAGAGTGACATCAGTGTGACATCAGTGTGACATCAGTGACATCAGTGTGACATCAGTGTGACATCAGTGACATCAGTGACATCAGTGTGACATCAGAGTGACATCAGTGACATCAGTGACATCAGTGACATCAGTGACATCAGAGTGACATCAGAGTGACATCAGAGTGACATCAGAGACATCAGTGACATCAGTGACATCAGAGTGACATCAGTGACATCAGAGTGACATCAGTGACATCAGAGTGACATCAGTGACATCAGAGTGACATCAGAGTGACATCAGAGTGACATCAGTGACATCAGAGTGACATCAGTGACATCAGTGACATCAGTGACATCAGTGACATCAGAGTGACATCAGAGTGACATCAGTGACATCAGAGTGACATCAGTGACATCAGTGACATCAGTGTGACATCAGTGACATCAGAGTGACATCAGAGTGACATCAGAGTGACATCAGAGTGACATCAGTGACATCAGTGACATCAGAGTGACATCAGAGTGACATCAGTGACATCAGAGACATCAGAGACATCAGAGTGACATCAGTGACATCAGAGTGACATCAGAGTGACATCAGTGACATCAGAGTGACATCAGAGTGACATCAGAGTGACATCAGAGTGACATCAGAGTGACATCAGTGACATCAGTGGCATCAGAGTGACATCAGTGGCATCAGAGTGACATCAGTGGCATCAGAGTGACATCAGTGGCATCAGTGACATCAGAGTGACATCAGTGACATCAGAGTGACATCAGTGACATCAGAGTGACATCAGTGGCATCAGAGTGACATCAGTGGCATCAGAGTGACATCAGTGGCATCAGTGGCATCAGTGGCATCAGAGTGACATCAGTGGCATCAGAGTGACATCAGTGGCATCAGAGTGACATCAGTGACATCAGAGTGACATCAGTGACATCAGAGTGACATCAGTGGCATCAGAGTGACATCAGTGACATCAGAGTGACATCAGAGTGACATCAGTGACATCAGAGTGACATCAGTGACATCAGAGTGACATCAGTGGCATCAGAGTGACATCAGTGACATCAGTGTCATCAGTGACATCAGAGTGACATCAGTGACATCAGAGTGACATCAGTGGCATCAGAGTGACATCAGTGACATCAGAGTGACATCAGTGGCATCAGAGTGACATCAGTGACATCAGAGTGACATCAGAGTGACATCAGTGACATCAGAGTGACATCAGTGGCATCAGAGTGACATCAGTGACATCAGTGTCATCAGTGACATCAGTGGCATCAGAGTGACATCAGTGACATCAGAGTGACATCAGTGACATCAGAGTGACATCAGTGGCATCAGAGTGACATCAGTGACATCAGTGACATCAGAGTGACATCAGAGTGACATCAGAGTGACATCAGTGACATCAGTGACATCAGAGTGACATCAGTGACATCAGTGACATCAGAGTGACATCAGAGTGACATCAGTGACATCAGAGTGACATCAGTGACATCAGAGTGACATCAGTGACATCAGAGTGACATCAGTGACATCAGAGTGACATCAGTGACATCAGAGTGACATCAGTGGCATCAGAGTGACATCAGTGACATCAGAGTGACATCAGTGGCATCAGAGTGACATCAGTGACATCAGAGTGACATCAGTGGCATCAGAGTGACATCAGTGGCATCAGAGTGACATCAGTGGCATCAGAGTGACATCAGTGACATCAGAGTGACATCAGTGACATCAGAGTGACATCAGAGTGACATCAGTGACATCAGAGTGACATCAGTGACATCAGAGTGACATCAGTGACATCAGAGTGACATCAGTGGCATCAGAGTGACATCAGTGACATCAGAGTGACATCAGTGGCATCAGAGTGACATCAGTGGCATCAGAGTGACATCAGTGACATCAGAGTGACATCAGTGGCATCAGAGTGACATCAGTGGCATCAGAGTGACATCAGTGACATCAGAGTGACATCAGAGTGACATCAGAGTGACATCAGAGTGACATCAGAGTGACATCAGAGTGACATCAGTGGCATCAGAGTGACATCAGTGACATCAGTGGCATCAGAGTGACATCAGTGACATCAGAGTGACATCAGTGACATCAGAGTGACATCAGTGACATCAGTGACATCAGAGACATCAGAGTGACATCAGTGACATCAGAGTGACATCAGTGGCATCAGAGTGACATCAGAGTGACATCAGTGACATCAGTGACATCAGAGACATCAGAGTGACATCAGTGACATCAGTGACATCAGAGACATCAGTGACATCAGTGACATCAGTGACATCAGTGGCATCAGAGTGACATCAGTGACATCAGTGACATCAGAGTGACATCAGTGACATCAGAGTGACATCAGTGGCATCAGAGTGACATCAGTGGCATCAGAGTGACATCAGTGGCATCAGAGTGACATCAGTGACATCAGTGACATCAGAGTGACATCAGTGACATCAGTGACATCAGTGGCATCAGAGTGACATCAGTGGCATCAGAGTGACATCAGTGGCATCAGAGTGACATCAGTGGCATCAGAGTGACATCAGTGGCATCAGAGTGACATCAGTGACATCAGAGTGACATCAGTGACATCAGAGTGACATCAGAGTGACATCAGTGACATCAGAGTGACATCAGTGACATCAGAGTGACATCAGTGACATCAGAGTGACATCAGTGACATCAGAGTGACATCAGTGGCATCAGAGTGACATCAGTGGCATCAGAGTGACATCAGTGACATCAGAGTGACATCAGTGGCATCAGAGTGACATCAGTGGCATCAGAGTGACATCAGTGACATCAGTGACATCAGAGTGACATCAGAGTGACATCAGAGTGACATCAGAGTGACATCAGTGGCATCAGAGTGACATCAGTGACATCAGTGGCATCAGAGTGACATCAGTGACATCAGAGTGACATCAGTGACATCAGAGTGACATCAGTGACATCAGTGACATCAGAGACATCAGAGTGACATCAGTGACATCAGAGTGACATCAGTGGCATCAGAGTGACATCAGTGGCATCAGAGTGACATCAGAGTGACATCAGTGACATCAGAGACATCAGAGTGACATCAGAGACATCAGAGTGACATCAGTGACATCAGTGACATCAGTGGCATCAGAGTGACATCAGTGACATCAGTGACATCAGAGTGACATCAGTGGCATCAGAGTGACATCAGTGGCATCAGAGTGACATCAGTGGCATCAGAGTGACATCAGTGGCATCAGAGTGACATCAGTGACATCAGTGACATCAGAGTGACATCAGTGACATCAGTGACATCAGTGGCATCAGAGTGACATCAGTGGCATCAGAGTGACATCAGTGGCATCAGAGTGACATCAGTGGCATCAGAGTGACATCAGTGACATCAGTGGCATCAGAGTGACATCAGTGACATCAGAGTGACATCAGTGACATCAGAGTGACATCAGTGACATCAGAGTGACATCAGTGACATCAGTGACATCAGAGTGACATCAGTGACATCAGAGTGACATCAGTGGCATCAGAGTGACATCAGTGGCATCAGAGTGACATCAGTGGCATCAGAGTGACATCAGAGTGACATCAGAGTGACATCAGTGACATCAGAGTGACATCAGTGGCATCAGTGACATCAGAGTGACATCAGTGACATCAGAGTGACATCAGTGACATCAGAGTGACATCAGTGACATCAGTGACATCAGTGACATCAGAGTGACATCAGTGACATCAGTGACAAGAGTGACATCAGTGACAAGAGTGACATCAGTGGCATCAGAGTGACATCAGTGACATCAGTGACATCAGAGTGACATCAGTGACATCAGAGTGACATCAGTGACATCAGAGTGACATCAGTGACACCAGTGACATCAGAGTGACATCAGTGACATCAGTGACATCAGTGGCATCAGAGTGACATCAGTGGCATCAGAGTGACATCAGTGACATCAGTGACATCAGAGTGACATCAGTGACATCAGTGACATCAGTGGCATCAGAGTGACATCAGTGACATCAGTGACATCAGTGACATCAGTGACATCAGTGGCATCAGAGTGACATCAGTGACAGCAGTGACATCAGTGACATCAGAGTGACATCAGTGGCATCAGAGTGACATCAGTGACATCAGAGTGACATCAGTGGCATCAGAGTGACATCAGTGACATCAGAGTGACATCAGTGGCATCAGAGTGACATCAGTGGCATCAGAGTGACATCAGTGGCATCAGAGTGACATCAGTGACATCAGAGTGACATCAGTGACATCAGAGTGACATCAGAGTGACATCAGTGACATCAGAGTGACATCAGTGACATCAGAGTGACATCAGTGACATCAGAGTGACATCAGTGGCATCAGAGTGACATCAGTGACATCAGAGTGACATCAGTGGCATCAGAGTGACATCAGTGGCATCAGAGTGACATCAGTGACATCAGAGTGACATCAGTGGCATCAGAGTGACATCAGTGGCATCAGAGTGACATCAGTGACATCAGAGTGACATCAGAGTGACATCAGAGTGACATCAGAGTGACATCAGAGTGACATCAGAGTGACATCAGAGTGACATCAGTGGCATCAGAGTGACATCAGTGACATCAGTGGCATCAGAGTGACATCAGTGACATCAGAGTGACATCAGTGACATCAGAGTGACATCAGTGACATCAGTGACATCAGAGACATCAGAGTGACATCAGTGACATCAGAGTGACATCAGTGGCATCAGAGTGACATCAGAGTGACATCAGTGACATCAGTGACATCAGAGACATCAGAGTGACATCAGTGACATCAGTGACATCAGAGACATCAGTGACATCAGTGACATCAGTGACATCAGTGGCATCAGAGTGACATCAGTGACATCAGTGACATCAGAGTGACATCAGTGGCATCAGAGTGACATCAGTGGC
The DNA here is from genome assembly GCF_021184085.1 of Oncorhynchus gorbuscha. Taxonomy (NCBI): domain Eukaryota; kingdom Metazoa; phylum Chordata; class Actinopteri; order Salmoniformes; family Salmonidae; genus Oncorhynchus; species Oncorhynchus gorbuscha. The sequence goes on along the minus strand of NC_060179.1, from coordinate 626,586 downwards.
ATCAGAGTGACATCAGTGGCATCAGAGTGACATCAGTGACATCAGTGACATCAGAGTGACATCAGTGACATCAGTGACATCAGTGGCATCAGAGTGACATCAGTGGCATCAGAGTGACATCAGTGGCATCAGAGTGACATCAGTGGCATCAGAGTGACATCAGTGGCATCAGAGTGACATCAGTGACATCAGAGTGACATCAGTGACATCAGAGTGACATCAGAGTGACATCAGTGACATCAGAGTGACATCAGTGACATCAGAGTGACATCAGTGACATCAGAGTGACATCAGTGACATCAGAGTGACATCAGTGGCATCAGAGTGACATCAGTGGCATCAGAGTGACATCAGTGACATCAGAGTGACATCAGTGGCATCAGAGTGACATCAGTGGCATCAGAGTGACATCAGTGACATCAGTGACATCAGAGTGACATCAGAGTGACATCAGAGTGACATCAGAGTGACATCAGTGGCATCAGAGTGACATCAGTGACATCAGTGGCATCAGAGTGACATCAGTGACATCAGAGTGACATCAGTGACATCAGTGACATCAGTGACATCAGTGACATCAGTGACATCAGAGTGACATCAGTGACATCAGAGTGACATCAGTGGCATCAGAGTGACATCAGTGGCATCAGAGTGACATCAGAGTGACATCAGTGACATCAGTGACATCAGAGACATCAGAGTGACATCAGTGACATCAGTGACATCAGAGACATCAGAGTGACATCAGTGACATCAGTGACATCAGTGGCATCAGAGTGACATCAGTGACATCAGTGACATCAGAGTGACATCAGTGGCATCAGAGTGACATCAGTGGCATCAGAGTGACATCAGTGGCATCAGAGTGACATCAGTGGCATCAGAGTGACATCAGTGACATCAGTGACATCAGAGTGACATCAGTGACATCAGTGACATCAGTGACATCAGTGGCATCAGAGTGACATCAGTGGCATCAGAGTGACATCAGTGGCATCAGAGTGACATCAGTGGCATCAGAGTGACATCAGTGACATCAGTGGCATCAGAGTGACATCAGTGACATCAGAGTGACATCAGTGACATCAGAGTGACATCAGTGACATCAGAGTGACATCAGTGACATCAGAGTGACATCAGTGACATCAGAGTGACATCAGTGGCATCAGAGTGACATCAGTGGCATCAGAGTGACATCAGTGGCATCAGAGTGACATCAGAGTGACATCAGAGTGACATCAGTGACATCAGAGTGACATCAGTGGCATCAGAGTGACATCAGAGGCATCAGTGACATCAGAGTGACATCAGTGACATCAGAGTGACATCAGTGACATCAGTGTGACATCAGAGGCATCAGTGACATCAGAGTGACATCAGTGACATCAGAGTGACATCAGTGACATCAGAGTGACATCAGTGACATCAGAGTGACATCAGAGGCATCAGAGTGACATCAGTGACATCAGAGTGACATCAGTGACATCAGTGGCATCAGTGACATCAGTGTGACATCAGAGTGACATCAGTGACATCAGAGTGACATCAGAGTGACATCAGTGACATCAGTGGCATCAGAGTGACATCAGTGACATCAGAGTGACATCAGTGACATCAGAGTGACATCAGTGACATCAGAGTGACATCAGTGACATCAGTGACATCAGTGACATCAGAGTGACATCAGTGACATCAGTGACAAGAGTGACATCAGTGGCATCAGAGTGACATCAGTGACATCAGTGACATCAGAGTGACATCAGTGACATCAGAGTGACATCAGTGACATCAGAGTGACATCAGTGACACCAGTGACATCAGAGTGACATCAGTGACATCAGTGACATCAGTGGCATCAGAGTGACATCAGTGGCATCAGAGTGACATCAGTGACATCAGTGACATCAGAGTGACATCAGTGACATCAGTGACATCAGTGGCATCAGAGTGACATCAGTGACATCAGTGACATCAGTGACATCAGTGGCATCAGAGTGACATCAGTGACAGCAGTGACATCAGTGACATCAGAGTGACATCAGTGACATCAGTGACATCAGTGGCATCAGAGTGACATCAGTGACATCAGAGTGACATCAGTGACATCAGAGTGACATCAGTGACATCAGTGACATCAGTGACATCAGTGACATCAGTGACATCAGTGACATCAGTGGCATCAGAGTGACATCAGTGACATCAGAGTGACATCAGTGACATCAGAGACATCATTGGCATCAGAGTGACATCAGTGACATCAATGTGACATCAGTGACATCAGTGGCATCAGTGACATCAGAGTGACATCAGTGACATCAGTGGCATCAGAGTGACATCAGTGACATCAGTGGCATCAGAGTGACATCAGTGACATCAGAGTGACATCAGAGTGACATCAGTGACATCAGAGTGACATCAGTGGCATCAGTGACATCAGAGTGACATCAGTGACATCAGTGGCATCAGAGTGACATCAGAGTGACATCAGTGACATCAGTGACATCAGTGACATCAGAGTGACATCAGTGACATCAGTGACATCAGAGTGACATCAGAGTGACATCAGAGTGACATCAGTGACATCAGTGACATCAGTGGCATCAGTGACATCTTTGACATCAGTGACATCAGAGTGACATCAGAGTGACATCAGTGACATCAGTGGCATCAGAGTGACATCAGTGACATCAGAGTGACATCAGTGACATCAGTGGCATCAGAGTGACATCAGTGACATCAGAGTGACATCAGTGACATCAGTGACATCAGAGTGACATCAGTGACATCAGTGGCATCAGAGACATCAGTGGCATCAGAGTGACATCAGTGACATCAGTGACATCAGTGACATCAGAGTGACATCAGTGACATCAGTGACATCAGAGACATCAGAGTGACATCAGTGGCATCAGAGTGACGTCAGTGACATCAGTGACATCAGAGTGACATCAGTGGCATCAGAGTGACATCAGTGACATCAGTGACATCAGAGTGACATCAGTGACATCAGAGTGACATCAGTGACATCAGTGACATCAGTGGCATCAGAGTGACATCAGTGACATCAGTGACATCAGAGTGACATCAGTGACATCAGAGTGACATCAGTGACATCAGAGACATCAGAGTGACATCAGTGACATCAGAGTGACATCAGAGACATCAGAGTGACATCAGTGACATCAGAGTGACATCAGTGACATCAGTGGCATCAGTGACATCAGAGTGACATCAGTGACATCAGAGTGACATCAGAGTGACATCAGTGACATCAGAGTGACATCAGAGACATCAGAGTGACATCAGTGACATCAGAGACATCAGAGTGACATCAGTGACATCAGAGTGACATCAGTGACATCAGTGGCATCAGTGACATCAGAGTGACATCAGTGACATCAGAGTGACATCAGTGACATCAGAGTGACATCAGTGACATCAGTGGCATCAGTGACATCAGAGTGACATCAGTGACATCAGTGACATCAGAGTGACATCAGTGACATCAGTGGCATCAGAGTGACATCAGTGACATCAGAGTGACATCAGTGACATCAGAGTGACATCAGTGACATCAGAGTGACATCAGTGGCATCAGAGGCATCAGAGTGACATCAGAGGCATCAGAGTGACATCAGTGACATCAGAGTGACATCAGAGGCATCAGAGTGACATCAGAGGCATCAGAGTGACATCAGAGGCAGGGCTAGTCAGAGATAAAGCCATGTGGACATCATAGTAGATCCATCTGGTTAAACTATTCCCTTTTTACATTTCATGATATAAATAGACCTTAGTTCATTTATATTCTGCTCCTGTCTGTTAAAATGATGGAAATGTAATTCATTATTGTCATTCTGTTGAAATAATAAAAGCACTGTTTTGAGCCTAGAAATGTACTTACAATCAGATAACACAATCACAAACTGAATTTGTTGATAAGTCTTAGAATGAACTTTTTAATATCTGAGAAAGGTTTCTGACCAGATGGAAATGTATTTTCCCGAGATGGCGTCATGAACTCAATCTTAGGAATCAAAGTCTGATTGGACGGCTGCTGATTCAGCCATTAAAGGCTTGTTTGATGGTGTTTTTTGTGTTTTGTGTTGCGGTTTTGAAGGATTTCCCCTGTAGTTGAGTCAGCGTAGTGTTTCCAGGGACCTTGGTCTGTAATGAGTTTCCACTCAGAGAGACATAATCAACCTGCCACTGCTAATATCCATCCAGTCTATACCTAGCCTTCTACTGCTGAGTTAACAATGAAATACCCCACCATGCTTCGTCATGACCACACACATCTTACCTTGTGGGGTTTTTCGAGACCCTATTCAAAACCATTGCATGTAATTTCTACTGTAAGTCCAGTTTCATACCTGACCTGTATGTTTCTCACAGCAGAAAGAGCAGGATGAAACTGTTGTTGTGGAGCTAATGGCCAATGTTGTTCTGAGAGGACTGGTGAAGAGGTGTTAAACCTCTCTGGGCCTGTCTCTACAAGGTTAAACCTCTCTGGGCATGTCTCTACAATGTTAAACCTCTGTGGGCCTGTCTCTACAAGGTTAAACCTCTCTGGGCATGTCTCTACAATGTTAAACCTCTGTGGGCCTGCCTCTATAGTGTTAAACCTCTGTGGGCCTGTCTCTACAATGTTAAACCTCTGTGGGCATGTCTCTACAATGTTAAACCTCTCTGGGCATGTCTCTACAATGTTAAACCTCTGTGGGCCTGTCTCTACAATGTTAAACCTCTGTGGGCCTGCCTCTATAGTGTTAAACCTCTGTAGGCCTGTCTCTACAATGTTAAACCTCTGTGGGCCTGTCTCTACAATGTTAAACCTCTGTGGGCCTGCCTCTATAGTGTTAAACCTCTGTAGGCCTGTCTCTACAATGTTAAACCTCTGTGGGCATGTCTCTACAAGGTTAAACCTCTCTGGGCCTGTCTCTACAAGGTTAAACATCTCTGGGCATGTCTCTACAATGTTAAAGCTCTGTGGGCCTGTCTCTACAAGGTTAAACCTCTCTGGGCCTGTCTCTACAATGTTAAACCTCTGTGGGCCTGTCTCTACAAGGTTAAACCTCTCTGAGCCTGTCTCTACAATGTTAAACCTCTCTGAGCCTGCCTCTACAATGTTAAACCTCTCTGGGCCTGTCTCTACAATGTTAAACCTCTGTGGGCCTGTCTCTACAAGGTTAAACCTCTCTGGGCCTGTCTCTACAATGTTAAACCTCTGTGGGCCTGTCTCTACAAGGTTAAACCTCTCTGGGCCTGTCTCTACAAGGTTAAACCTCTCTGGGCCTGTCTCTACAATGTTAAACCTCTCTGGGCCTGTCTCTACAATGTTAAACCTCTGTGGGCCTGTCTCTACAAGGTTAAACCTCTCTGGGCCTGTCTCTACAAGGTTAAACCTCTCTGGGCCTGTCTCTACAATGTTAAACCTCTCTGGGCCTGTCTCTACAAGGTTAAACCTCTCTGGGCCTGTCTCTACAAGGTTAAACCTCTCTGGGCCTGTCTCTACAATGTTAAATCTCTCTGGGCCTGTCTCTACAAGGTTAAACCTCTCTGGGCCTGTCTCTACAATGTTAAACCTCTGTGGGCCTGTCTCTACAAGGTTAAACCTCTCTGGGCCTGTCTCTACAAGGTTAAACCTCTCTGGGCCTGTCTCTACAATGTTAAACCTCTGTGGGCCTGTCTCTACAAGGTTAAACCTCTCTGGGCCTGTCTCTACAAGGTTAAACCTCTCTGGGCCTGTCTCTACAATGTTAAACCTCTGTGGGCCTGTCTCTACAAGGTTAAACCTCTCTGGGCCTGTCTCTACAAGGTTAAACCTCTCTGGGCCTGTCTCTACAATGTTAAACCTCTGTGGGCCTGTCTCTACAAGGTTAAACCTCTCTGGGCCTGTCTCTACAATGTTAAACCTCTCTGGGCCTGTCTCTACAATGTTAATCCTCTCTGAGCCTGCCTCTATGGTGTTAGATCTCTGTGGGCCTGTCTCTACAATGTTAAACCTCTGTGGGCCTGTCTCTACAATGTTAAACCTCTGTGGGCCTGTCTCTACAATGTTAAACCTCTCTGGGCCTGTCTCTACAAGGTTAAACCTCTCTGGGCCTGTCTCTACAATGTTAAACCTCTCTGGGCCTGTCTCTACAATGTTAAACCTCTCTGAGCCTGCCTCTACGGTGTTAGATCTCTGTGGGCCTGTCTCTACGGTGTTAGATCTCTGTGGGCCTGTCTCTACGGTGTTAGATCTCTGTGGGCCTGTCTCTACAGTGTTAGATCTCTGTGGGCCTGTCTCTACGGTGTTAGATCTCTGTGGGCCTGTCTCTACGGTGTTAGATCTCTGTGGGCCTGTCTCTACGGTGTTAGATCTCTGTGGGCCTGTCTCTACGGTGTTAGATCTCTGTGGGCCTGTCTCTACGGTGTTAGATCTCTGTGGGCCTGTCTCTACGGTGTTAGATCTCTGTGGGCCTGTCTCTACGGTGTTAGATCTCTGTGGACCTGTCTCTATAGTGTTAAACCTCTCTGAGCCTGCCTCTACAGTGTTAAACCTCTGTGGGCCAGCCTCTATAGTGTTAAAACGCTGTGGGCCCGTCTCTATGGTAAAATTATTTGATATTGAGATAAAAAGGGTTACGTTGGACCTTTAGTGCACACACCAACAACAGTAACAAACAGACAGAGAGAGAACTAGTCAACCAGTCAGTGAACCGGTCATGAACGCTGTTGTAAGAATCGGACCAAAATGCAGCGTGGTTTGGGTTCATCATCTTTATTACGTGTACTGGCAAAAAACAATAAAGAACAAACGAACGTGAAGTTATGCAGTGCTCAAGACAACTGTACACAAACAAGATCCCACAACCAACAGGTGGGAAAAGGCTGCCTAAATATGATCCCCAATCAGAGACAACGATAGACAGCTGCCTCTGATTGGGAACCATACCAAGCCAACCTAGAAATAAAGAAACTAGAATGCCCACCCTAGTCACACCCCAACCTAACCAAAATAGAGAATAAAGGATCTCTAAGTTCAGGGCGTGACAGAACCAGTCAGTGAACCAGTCAACCAGTCAGAGATCCAGTCAACCAGTCAGCGAACCAGTCAACCAGTCAGTGAACCAGTCAACCAGTCAGAGAACCATTCAACTAGTCAGAGAACCAGTCAACCAGTCAGAGAACCAGTCACCCAGGCAGAGAACCAGTCACCCAGGCAGAGAACCAGTCACCCAGGCAGAGAACCAGTCACCCAGTCAGTTAACCAGTCACCCAGTCAGATAACCAGTCACCCAGTCAGTTAACCAGTCACCCAGTCAGTTAACCAGTCACCCAGTCAGAGAACCAGTCAACCAGTCAGTGAACCAGTCACCCAGTCAGTGAACCAGTCACCCCGTCAGTGAACCAGTCACCCCGTCAGTGAACCAGTCACCCCGTCAGTGAACCAGTCACCCCGTCAGTGAACCAGTCACCCCGTCAGAGAACCAGTCACCCCGTCAGAGAACCAGTCACCCCGTCAATGAACCAGTCACCCCGTCAGTGAACCAGTCACCCAGTCAGAGAACCAGTCACCCAGCTCTTCCTCTCAGCAGGCTGGCTGATGTGTTCTCCACCATGCTATGCCAGCTGGAAACACATCCAGGTCCTCCAGTCTCTTTTCTCTCGTTTTCTTTATTTTCTTCTTCTTCCTGTCTCTATCTCTCTTCTTGTCTCTGTCTTGCAGGTTCAAATTGTCCTGGAGACAGAGCTGAGAAGTTTCCTCTAGACTGGCTATATTGTAAAACAATTTAGGAAAACAAAAATGTTGTAAGGTTAGGGTTTAAAATCAGAATGTATAACTTTGGGGCTAGTCCAGCTACTGACCACTATCCAGAGCTGCCTCCAGGAGAATATTGATCCCAATAAATGCCAACCTAGTTCTCAAATCAATGTAAGGGCTTTATTGGCATGGGAAACATATAGTTAACATTGCCAAAGCAAGTGAAATAGATCATTAAACAAAAGTGAAATAAACAATATTAAATGAACAGTAAACATTACACTCACACAAAATGTCATATTTCTATATACAGTGTTGTAATGATGTGTAAAGTACAAAAGGGAAAATAAATACACATAAATATGGGTTGTATTTACAATGGTGCTTGTTCTTCACTAGTTGACATTTTCTTGTGGCAACAGGTCACAAACCTTGCTGCTGTGATGGCACTGTGGTATTTCACCCAGTAGATATGGGAGTTTATCAACATTGGATTTGTTTTCGAATTCATTGTGGCTCTGTGTAATCTGGGGGAAATATGTGTTTCTAATACGGTCATACATTTGGCAGGAGGTTAGGAAGTGCACCTCAGTTTCCACCCAATTTTGTGGGCAGTGTGCACATTGCCTGTCTTCTCTTGAGTGCCAGGTCTGCCTACGGCGGCTTTTCTCAATAGCAATGCTATAGTGGTCAGGTATTCTGTCACGGTGTACTCTCTGTTTAGGGCCAAATATCAATCTAGTTTGCTCTGTTTTTTTGTTAATTCTTTCCAATGTGTCAAGTAATTATCTTGTTGTTTTGTCATGATTCAGTTGTGTGTAATTGTGTTTCTGTCCTGGGGCTCTGTGTTATCTGAGGGAAATATGTGTTTCTGTCCTGGGGCTCTGTGTTATCTGAGGGAAATATGTGTTTCTGTCCTGGGGCTCTGTGTTATCTGAGGGAAATATGTGTTTCTGTCCTGGGGCTCTGTGTTATCTGAGGGAAATATGTGTTTCTGTCCTGGGGCTCTGTGTTATCTGAGGGAAATATGTGTTTCTGTCCTGGGGCTCTGTGTTATCTGAGGGAAATATGTGTTTCTGTCCTGGGGCTCTGTGTTATCTGAGGGAAATATGTGTTTCTACATTTACATTTACATTTAAGTCATTTAGCAGACGCTCTTATCCAGAGCGACTTACAAATTGGTGCAATCACCTTATGACATCCAGTGGGACAGTCACTTAACAATAGTGCATCTAAAACTTAGGGGGGGTGGGGTGAGAGGGATTACTTAACCTATCCTAGGTATTCCTTAAAGAGGTGGGGTTTCAGGTGTCTCCGGAAGGTGGTGATTGACTCCGCTGTCCTGGCGTCGTGAGGGAGTTTGTTCCACCATTGGGGCTCTGTGTTATCTGAGGGAAATATGTGTTTCTGTCCTGGGGCTCTGTGTTATCTGAGGGAAATATGTGTTTCTGTCCTGGGGCTCTGTGTTATCTGAGGGAAATATCTGTTTCTGTCCTGGGGCTCTGTGGGGTGTGTTTGTGAACATGCTATATTCATTCCTCTTGAAGGCGTAGAAGCACTTTTTGCCTCTCAGATTGTTCACAGCTTTGTGGAAGTTACTTGTGGCGCTGATGTTTAGGCCGAGGTATGTATAGTTTTTTGTGTGCTCTAGGGAATTGGTTCCCAAAAGTTTTATAGTCCCGTACCCCTTCAAACATTCAACCTCCAGCTGCGTACCCCCTCTAGAACCGGGGTCAGCGCACTATCAAATGTTGTGTTTTTTCCATCATTGTAAGCCTGCCACACACACGCTATACGATACATTTATTAAACAGAAGAATGAGTGTCAGTTTTGTCACAACCTCCTGGGAAGTGACAAAGAGCTCTTATAGGACCAGGGCACAAATAATAATATCATAATAATCAATCATCTAGCTCTTTATTTAGCCATCTTACATATACAACTGTATTTGTTCATCAAAATGGTGAATAACTCACCACAGGTTAATGAGAAGGGTGTGAGGAACTCACCACAGGTTAATGAGAAGGGTGTGAATAACTCACCACAGGTTAATGAGAAGGGTGTGAGGAACTCACCACAGGTTAATGAGAAGGGTATGAGGAACTCACCACAGGTTAATGAGAAGGGTATGAGGAACTCACCACAGGTTAATGAGAAGGGTGTGAGGAACTCACCACAGGTTAATGAGAAGGGTGTGAGGAACTCACCACAGGTTAATGAGAAGGGTGTGAGGAACTCACCACAGGTTAATGAGAAGGGTGTGAGGAACTCACCACAGGTTAATGAGAAGGGTGTGAGGAACTCACCACAGGTTAATGAGAAGGGTATGAGGAACTCACCACAGGTTAATGAGAAGGGTGTGAGGAACTCACCACAGGTTAATGAGAAGGGTGTGAGGAACTCACCACAGGTTAATGAGAAGGGTGTGAGGAACTCACCACAGGTTAATGAGAAGGGTGTGAGGAACTCACCACAGGTTAATGAGAAGGGTGTGAGGAACTCACCACAGGTTAATGAGAAGGGTGTGAGGAACTCACCACAGGTTAATGAGAAGGGTGTGAATAACTCACCACAGGTTAATGAGAAGGGTGTGAGGAACTCACCACAGGTTAATGAGAAGGGTGTGAGGAACTCACCACAGGTTAATGAGAAGGGTGTGAATAACTCACCACAGGTTAATGAGAAGGGTGTGAGGAACTCACCACAGGTTAATGAGAAGGGTATGAGGAACTCACCACAGGTTAATGAGAAGGGTGTGAATAACTCACCACAGGTTAATGAGAAGGGTGTGAGGAACTCACCACAGGTTAATGAGAAGGGTGTGAATAACTCACCACAGGTTAATGAGAAGGGTATGAGGAACTCACCACAGGTTAATGAGAAGGGTGTGAGGAACTCACCACAGGTTAATGAGAAGGGTGTGAGGAACTCACCACAGGTTAATGAGAAGGGTGTGAGGAACTCACCACAGGTTAATGAGAAGGGTGTGAGGAACTCACCACAGGTTAATGAGAAGGGTGTGAGGAACTCACCACAGGTTAATGAGAAGGGTGTGAGGAACTCACCACAGGTTAATGAGAAGGGCGTGAGGAACTCACCACAGGTTAATGAGAAGGGTGTGAGGAACTCACCACAGGTTAATGAGAAGGGTGTGAATAACTCACCACAGGTTAATGAGAAGGGTATGTTTGAAAGGATGCACACAACTCTGCAATGTTGGGTTGTATTGGAGAGTCTCAGTCTTAAATCATTTTCCACACACAGTCTGTGCCTGTATTTAGTTTTCATGCTAGTGAGGGCCGAGAATCCACTCTCACATAGGTACGTGGTTGCAAAGGGAATCAGTGTCTTAACAGTGTGATTTGCCAAGGCAGGAAACTCTGAGTGCAGACCAATCCAGAAATCTGGCAGTGGCTTCTGATTAAATTCAATTTTCACAGAACTTCATGTTGCAATTTCGATGAGACTCTTGTTCAGATATCGGTAAGTGGACTGAAGGCAGGGCATGAAAGGGATAACGAATCCAGTTGTTTGTGTCACATTTGCCATTGTCCATAAGCTTGAGTTCATTTGCACACAAAAAAAATCATACAATGATGGAAAGACCTGTGTGTTGTCCTTGTTAATGCAGACTGAGAAGAGCTCCAACTTCTTAATTAATCATAGCCTCAATGTTGTCCCGCACATTGAATATAGTTGCGGAGAGTCCCTGTAATCCTAGATTCAGATCATTCAGGCGAGAAAAAACATCACCCAGACAGGCCAGTCGTGTGATGAACTCGTCATCATCAAGCGGTCAGACAAGTGAAAATTATGGTAAGTAAAGAAAACTTTAAGCTCGTCTCTTCAAAACAACGTGTCAATACTGTGCCCCTTGATAACCAGCACACCTCGGTATTTTGTAAAAGCGTGACATGGTTGCTGCCCATTTATTTATTTTATTTCACCTTTAAGTTCTCATTTACAACTGCGACCTGGCCAAGATAAAGCAAAGCAGTGCAACCCAAACAACAGAGTTACACATTGGATAAACAAACGTATAGTCAATAACACAATAGAAAAATATATATGTGTGCAAATGTAGTAAGATTAGGGAGGTAAGGCAATAAATAGGCCATTGTGGCAAAATAATTACAATTTAGCAATTACACTGGAGTGATAGATATAAGATGAATGTGCAAGTAGAGATACTGGGGTGAAAAGGAGAAAAAAAAACAATATGGGGATGAAGTAGTTGGGTGGGCTGTTTACAGATGGGCTGTGTACTGGTGCAATGATCGGAAAGCTGCTCTGACAGCTGATGCTTAAAGTTAGTGAGGGAGCTATAAGACTCCAGCTTCAGTGATGTTTGCAATTCGTTCCAGTCATTGGCAGCAGAGAGCTGGAAGGAAAGGCAGCCAAAGGAGGAATTGGCTTTGGTGATGACCAGTGAAATATACCTGTTGGAGCGTGTGCTACGGGTGGGTGCTGCTATGGTGACCAGTGAGCTGAGATAAGGCAGGGATTTACCTAGCAAAGACTTATAGATGACCTGGAGACTGTGTTTGGCGACGAATATAAAGCGAGGGCCAGCCAACGAGAGCAGTGGTGGGCAGTATATGGGACTTTGGTAACGAAACGGATGGCACTGTGATAGATTGCATCCAATTTGCTGAGTAGAGTGTTGGAGACTATTTTGTCAATTACATCGCCGAAGTCAAGGATCGGTAGGATAGTCAGTTTTACAAGGGTATGTTTGGCAGCATGAGTGAAGGATGCTCTGTTGCGAAATAGGAAGCCGATTCTAGATTTAATTTTGGATTGGAGATGTTTAATGTGAGTCTGGAAGGAGAGTTTACAGTCTAACCAGACACCTAGCTATTTTTAGTCGGCCACATATTCTAAGTCAGAACCATCCAGAGTATTGATGCTGGGCAGGCGGGCGGGTGAGGGCAGTGAAGCTTGTCTGGTGGTTAATTAACACAGTGTCCAAAGAAGGGCCAGAAGTATACAGAATGGTGTCATCTGCGTAGAGGTGGATCAGAGACTCACCAGCAGCAAGAGCGACATCATTGATGTATACAGAGAAAAGAGTCGGCCCGAGAATTTAAACCTGTGGCTGGCACCCCCATAGAAACTGTCAGAGTTCCGGACAACAGGCCCTCCGATTTAAGTTCTTCACCATGCTGTCTGTGTGTGTGGACCAATTCAGTTTGTCTGTGATGTGTACGCCGAGGAACTTAAATCTTACTACCCTCACCACCTGGGGGCGGCCCGTCAGGAAGTCCAGTACCCAGTTGCACAGGGCGGGGTCGAGACCCAGGGTATCGAGCTTGATGACGAGTTTGGAGGGTACTATGGTGTTAAATGCTGAGCTGTAGTCGATGAACAGCATTCTCACATAGGTATTCCTCTTGTCCAGATGGGTTAGGGCAGTGTGCAGTGTGGTTGAGATTGCATCGTCTGTGGACCTATTTGGGGCGGTAAGCAAATTGGAGTTAGTCTAGGGTGTCAGGTAGGGTGGAGGTGATATGGTCCTCGCCTATTCTCTCAAAGCACTTCATGATGACGGAAGTGAGTGCTACGGGGCGGTAGTCGTTTAGCTCAGTTACCTTAGGGGTTGATTGAATATGTTCGTAAACACACCAGCCAGCTGGTCTGTGCATGCTCTGAGGGCACGGCTGGGGATGCCGTCTGGGCCTGCAGCCTTGCGAGGGTTAACACGTTTAAATGTCTTACTCACCTCGGCTGCAGTGAAGGAGAGACCGCATGTTTTGGTTGCGGGCCGTGTCAGTGGCACTGTATTGTCCTCAAAGTTGGCAAAAAAGTGATTTAGTCTGCCTGGGAGCAAGACATCCTGGTCCTTGACTGGGCTGGTTTTCTTTTTGTAATCCGTGATTGACTGCCACATACCTCTTGTGTCTGAGCCGTTGAATTGCGATTCTACTTTGTCGCTATACTGACGCTTAGCTTGTTTGATTGCCTTGCAGAGGGAATAGCTACACTGTTTGTATTCGGTCATGTTTCCGGTCCTTGCCACCTTGCCCTGATTAAAAGCAGTGGTTCGCGCTTTCAGTTTCACGCGAATGCTGCCATTACTCCAAGTTTTCTGGTTTGGGAATGTTTTAATCGTTGCTATGGGAACGACATCTTCAACGCACGTTCTAATGAACTCGCTCACCGAATCAGCATATTCGTCAAAGTTGTTGTTTGACGCAATACGAAACATATCCCAGTCCACGTAATGGAAGCAGTCTTGGAGCGTGGAATCAGATTGGTCGGACCAGCGTTGAACAGACCTCAGCGTGGGAGCTTCTTGTTTTAGCTTTTGTCTGTAGGCAGGGAGCAACAAAATGGAGTCATGGTCAGCTTTTCCGAAAGGAGAGCTGGGGAGGGCCTTATATGCATCGCGGAAGTTAGAATAGCAATGATCCAAGGTTTTACCAGCTCTGGTTGCGCAATTGATATGCTGATACAATTTAGGAAGTCTTGTTTTCAGATGAGCCTTGTTAAAATCCCCAGCTACAATGAATGCAGCCTCAGGATATGTGGATTCCAGTTTGCAAAGAGTCAAATAAAGTTCGTTCAGAGCCATTGTGTCTGCTTGGGGGGGAATATATACGGCTGTGATTATAATCGAAGAGAATTCCCTTGGTAGATAATGCAGTCGACATTTGATTGTGAGGAATTCTAAATCAGGTGAACAGAAGGACTTGAGTTCCTGTATGATGTTGTGATCACACCACGTCTCGTTAACCATAAAGCATACGCCCCGCCCCTCTTCTTACCAGAAAGATGTTTGTTTCTGTCGGCGCGATGCGTGGAGAAACCAGCTGGCTGCACCGACTCCGATAGCGTCTCTCCAGTGAGTGAAGAGCCAGATGAGTGAAGCGCCAGATGAGTGAAGAGCCAGATGAGTGATGAGTGAAGAGCCAGATGAGTGATGAGTGAAGAGCCAGATGAGTGAAGAGCCAGATGAGTGATGAGTGAAGAGCCAGATGAGTGATGAGTGAAGAGCCAGATGAGTGAAGAGCCAGATGAGTGAAGAGCCAGATGAGTGATGAGTGAAGAGCCAGATGAGTGATGAGTGAAGAGCCAGATGAGTGAAGAGCCAGATGAGTGATGAGTGAAGAGCCAGATGAGTGATGAGTGAAGAGCCAGATGAGTGAAGAGCCAGATGAGTGAAGCGCCAGATGAGTGAAGAGCCAGATGAGTGATGAGTGAAGAGCCAGATGAGTGAAGCGCCAGATGAGTGAAGAGCCAGATGAGTGATGAGTGAAGAGCCAGATGAGTGAAGAGCCAGATGAGTGATGAGTGAAGCGCCAGATGAGTGATGAGTGAAGAGCCAGATGAGTGATGAGTGAAGAGCCAGATGAGTGAAGAGCCAGATGAGTGATGAGTGAAGAGCCAGATGAGTGAAGAGCCAGATGAGTGAAGAGCCAGATGAGTGATGAGTGAAGGGCCAGATGAGTGATGAGTGAAGAGCCAGATGAGTGAAGAGTGAAGGGCCAGATGAGTGATGAGTGAAGAGCCAGATGAGTGATGAGTGAAGGGCCAGATGAGTGATGAGTGAAGGGCCAGATGAGTGATGAGTGAAGAGCCAGATGAGTGATGAGTGAAGGGCCAGATGAGTGATGAGTGAAGAGCCAGATGAGTGAAGAGCCAGATGAGTGATGAGTGAAGAGCCAGATGAGTGAAGAGCCAGATGAGTGAAGAGCCAGATGAGTGAAGGGCCAGATGAGTGATGAGTGAAGAGCCAGATGAGTGAAGAGCCAGATGAGTGAAGAGCCAGATGAGTGAAGAGCCAGATGAGTGATGAGTGAAGAGCCAGATGAGTGAAGAGCCAGATGAGTGATGAGTGAAGAGCCAGATGAGTGAAGGGCCAGATGAGTGATGAGTGAAGAGCCAGATGAGTGAAGCGCCAGATGAGTGAAGCGCCAGATGAGTGAAGAGCCAGATGAGTGAAGGGCCAGATGAGTGATGAGTGAAGAGCCAGATGAGTGAAGAGCCAGATGAGTGATGAGTGAAGAGCCAGATGAGTGAAGAGCCAGATGAGTGATGAGTGAAGAGCCAGATGAGTGAAGGGCCAGATGAGTGATGAGTGAAGAGCCAGATGAGTGAAGGGCCAGATGAGTGATGAGTGAAGCGCCAGATGAGTGAAGAGCCAGATGAGTGATGAGTGAAGCGCCAGATGAGTGAAGAGCCAGATGAGTGAAGAGCCAGATGAGTGATGAGTGAAGCGCCAGATGAGTGAAGAGCCAGATGAGTGATGAGTGAAGAGCCAGATGAGTGAAGAGCCAGATGAGTGATGAGTGAAGAGCCAGATGAGTGAAGAGCCAGATGAGTGATGAGTGAAGCGCCAGATGAGTGAAGAGCCAGATGAGTGATGAGTGAAGCGCCAGATGAGTGAAGAGCCAGATGAGTGATGAGTGAAGAGCCAGATGAGTGAAGGGCCAGATGAGTGATGAGTGAAGAGCCAGATGAGTGAAGAGCCAGATGAGTGATGAGTGAAGAGCCAGATGAGTGAAGAGCCAGATGAGTGAAGGGCCAGATGAGTGAAGAGTGAAGCGCCAGATGAGTGAAGAGCCAGATGAGTGATGAGTGAAGAGCCAGATGAGTGAAGGGCCAGATGAGTGATGAGTGAAGCGCCAGATGAGTGAAGAGCCAGATGAGTGATGAGTGAAGAGCCAGATGAGTGAAGAGCCAGATGAGTGAAGAGCCAGATGAGTGATGAGTGAAGAGCCAGATGAGTGATGAGTGAAGAGCCAGATGAGTGAAGAGCCAGATGAGTGATGAGTGAAGAGCCAGATGAGTGAAGCGCCAGATGAGTGAAGAGCCAGATGAGTGAAGGGCCAGATGAGTGAAGGGCCAGATGAGTGAAGGGCCAGATGAGTGAAGGGCCAGATGAGTGAAGGGCCAGATGAGTGAAGGGCCAGATGAGTGAAGAGCCAGATGAGTGATGAGTGAAGAGCCAGATGAGTGAAGGGCCAGATGAGTGATGAGTGAAGAGCCAGATGAGTGAAGCGCCAGATGAGTGAAGAGCCAGATGAGTGAAGGGCCAGATGAGTGAAGGGCCAGATCAGTGAAGGGCCAGATGAGTGATGAGTGAGGGGCCAGATGAGTGAAGGGCCAGATGAGTGAAGGGCCAGGTGAGCAAAGGGCCAGATGAGTGAAGAGTGAAGAGCCAGATGAGTGAAGGGCCAGATGAGTGAAGCGCCAGATGAGTGATGAGTGAAGGGCCAGATGAGTGAAGGGCCAGGTGAGTGAAGCGCCAGATGAGTGAAGGGCCAGGTGAGTGAAGAGCCAGATGAGTGAAGGGCCAGATGAGTGAAGGGCCAAATGAGTGAAGGGCCAGGTGAGTGAAGCGCCAGATGAGTGAAGGGCCAGATGAGTGATGAGTGAAGGGCCAGATGAGTGAAGAGCCAGATGAGTGAAGAGCCAGATGAGTGAAGGGCCAGATGAGTGAAGAGCCAGATGAGTGAAGGGCCAGATGAGTGATGAGTGAAGGGCCAGATGAGTGAAGAGCCAGATGAGTGAAGAGCCAGATGAGTGAAGAGCCAGATGAGCGATGAGTGAAGGGCCAGATGAGTGAAGGGCCAGATGAGTGAAGGGCCAGATGAGTGAAGGGCCAGATGAGTGATGAGTGAAGGGCCAGATGAGTGAAGGGCCAGATGAGTGAAGGGCCAGGTGAGCAAAGGGCCAGATGAGTGAAGAGTGAAGAGCCAGATGAGTGAAGAGTGAAGAGCCAGATGAGCAAAGGGCCAGATGAGTGAAGGGCCAGATGAGTGATGAGCAAAGGGCCAGATGAGCAAAGGGCCAGATGAGTGAAGAGTGAAGGGCCAGATGAGTGATGAGTGAAGGGCCAGATGAGTGAAGGGCCAGGTGAACAAAGGGCCAGATGAGTGAAGGGCCAGGTGAACAAAGGGCCAGATGAGTGAAGGGCCAGGTGAACAAAGGGCCAGATGAGTGAAGGGCCAGGTGAACAAAGGGCCAGATGAGTGAAGGGCCAGGTGAACAAAGGGCCAGATGAGCAAAGGGCCAGATGAGCAAAGGGCCAGATGAGTGAAGAGTGAAGGGCCAGATGAGTGATGAGTGAAGGGCCAGATGAGTGAAGGGCCAGAGGAGTGAAGAGTGAAGAGCCAGATGAGCAAAGGGCCAGATGAGCAAAGGGCCAGATGAGCGAAGAGGGAAGGGCCAGATGAGTGAAGAGGGAAGGGCCAGATGAGTGAAGAGGGAAGGGCCAGATGAGTGAAGAGGGAAGGGCCAGATAAGTGAAGAGGGAAGGGCCAGATAAGTGAAGAGGGAAGGGCCAGATAAGTGAAGAGGGAAGGGCCAGATAAGTGAAGGGCCAGATGAGTGAAGAGGGAAGGGCCAGATGAGTGAAGGGCCAGAGGAGTGAAGAGTGAAGAGCCAGATGAGCAAAGGGCCAGATGAGCAAAGGGCCAGATGAGCGAAGGGCCAGATGAGTGAAGAGGGAAGGGCCAGATGAGTGAAGAGGGAATGTGCCAGATGAGTGAAGAGGGAAGGGCCAGATAAATGAAGAGGGAAGGGCCAGATAAGTGAAGAGGGAAGGGCCAGATGAGTGAAGAGGGAAGGGCCAGATAAGTGAAGAGGGAAGGGCCAGATGAGTGAAGAGGGAAGGGCCAGATGAGTGAAGAGGGAAGGCCCAGATAAGTGAAGAGGGAAGGGCCAGATGAGTGAAGAGGGAAGGGCCAGATGAGTGAAGAGGGAAGGGCCAGATAAGTGAAGAGGGAAGGGCCAGATAAGTGAAGAGGGAAGGGCCAGATAAGTGAAGCGGGAAGGGACAGATAAGTGAAGGGCCAGATGAGTGAAGAGGGAAGGGCCAGATAAGTGAAGGGCCAGATGAGTGAAGAGGGAAGGGCCAGATAAGTGAAGAGGGAAGGGCCAGATAAGTGAAGAGGGAAGGGCCAGATAAGTGAAGAGGGAAGGGCCAGATGAATGAAGAGGGAAGGGCCAGATAAGTGAAGAGGGAAGGGCCAGATAAGTGAAGAGGGAAGGGCCAGATGAGTGAAGAGGGAAGGGCCAGATAAGTGAAGGGTCAGATGAGTGATGAGTGAAGAGCCAGATGAGCAAAGGGCCAGATGAGTGAAGGGCTAGATGAGTGAAGGGCCAGATGAGTGAAGGGCCAGATGAGTGAAGGGCCAGATGAGTGATGAGTGAAGGGCCAGATGAGCAAAGGGCCAGATGAGTGAAGGGCCAGATGAGTGAAGGGCCAGATGAGCAAAGGGCCAGATGAGTGATGAGTGAAGGGCCAGATGAGCAAAGGGCCAGATGAGTGATGAGTGAAGGGCCAGATGAGTGAAGGGCCAGATGAGTGATGAGTGAAGGGCCAGATGAGCAAAGGGCCAGATGAGTGAAGGGCCAGATGAGTGATGATTGAAGGGCCAGATGAGTGAAGGGCCAGATGAGTGATGAGTGAAGGGCCAGATGAGTGTTTGGAATGATACAGCTCTTAAAAAGTTAAATGGATTTTGGCAAATTGACGTGTCTCCAAATATCCTCAGATGAAGTAAATCTGTTTCTCTCTGAGACAGCCCTCTGACCCGAGAATTTAAGTACTTAAATAATGATCCACTTTTCAATTAACATCATAGGACATTACTTCAAACTTTTTTGGGAAATAATCTAGATTAACATGAGTGTGTGTGTGAGCGTGAATATGTGTGTATGAGTGTGACACATGCTCCTTAAAAACATCTCCTTATAAGACTGATGCATTCTGGGTAAAGCTACCATATTGGTGCAATCAGTTCCTAAATGTCACTAAACATAGTTGGTATTGGCAGATCAAGCTGTGGTGACAATATATTGACTATTGTATGTTCCTGTTTAGGCAAGTATTCGATAACGATGTGGATTTATTGAATGGTCCTCTTTTAAAACCAATTTGCGTCGACTGTCGTCATGGAGGTGTTCTCTAACTGGAGAAACATTCATCCATGTGCCACAGCAATGTCTGGTTCGCCCTTTTCTTCTATCAGGAGAGATGAACAGAGTCCCACTGCCACAGCAATGTCTGGTTCGCCCTTTTCTTCTATCAGGAGAGATGAACAGAGTCCCACTGCCACAGCAATGTCTGGTTCGCCCTTTTCTTCTATCAGGAGAGATGAACAGAGTCCCACTGCCACAGCAATGTCTGGTTCGCCCTTTTCTTCTATCAGGAGAGATGAACAGAGTCCCACTGCCACAGCAATGTCTGGTTCGCCCTTTTCTTCTATCAGGAGAGATGAACAGAGTCCCACTGCCACAGCAATGTCTGGTTCGCCCTTTTCTTCTATCAGGAGAGATGAACAGAGTCCCACTGCCACAGCAATGTCTGGTTCGCCCTTTTCTTCTATCAGGAGAGATGAACAGAGTCCCACTGCCACAGCAATGTCTGGTTCGCCCTTTTCTTCTATCAGGAGAGATGAACAGAGTCCCACTGCCACAGCAATGTCTGGTTCGCCCTTTTCTTCTATCAGGAGAGATGAACAGAGTCCCACTGCCACAGCAATGTCTGGTTCGCCCTTTTCTTCTATCAGGAGAGATGAACAGAGTCCCACTGCCACAGCAATGTCTGGTTCGCCCTTTTCTTCTATCAGGAGAGATGAACAGAGTCCCACTGCCACAGCAATGTCTGGTTCGCCCTTTTCTTCTATCAGGAGAAATGAACAGAGTCCCACTGCCACAGCAATGTCTGGTTCGCCCTTTTCTTCTATCAGGAGAGATGAACAGAGTCCCACTGCCACAGCAATGTCTGGTTCGCCCTTTTCTTCTATCAGGAGAGATGAACAGAGTCCCACTGCCACAGCAATGTCTGGTTCGCCCTTTTCTTCTATCAGGAGAGATGAACAGAGTCCCACTGCCACAGCAATGTCTGGTTCGCCCTTTTCTTCTATCAGGAGAGATGAACAGAGTCCCACTGCCACAGCAATGTCTGGTTCGCCCTTTTCTTCTATCAGGAGAGATGAACAGAGTCCCACTGCCACTCTACATCTATTCAACTGAGTTGTTGGCTCATGGCATTTTCACCTGTTGTATCTAGCGCATATGACAAATATAATTGGATTTGATATTTCATGCTGATTATCCATATTCCTGCCAGAGAGACATTACTTAGAGCCAGTCAGTGGCTGTGCTCTGCCAGCCTGTCAGAGGTCTTGGAAGGAAAGGAGAGACGATGAGACAAAGAGGTTCCATCTCACACAGACGGCAACGACAGGCGTGATGTGACAGGATCGATACCAGGGAATAAAATGTTTTATGGATTGGCTGGATTCCTGTTAGTTTACAGAAAACAATAATCACTCCCCAGCAGTGTTTGATTTACAATTATTGTATTCCATTTCTTAATGAACAACAGCTCTCTGCTCTCAAAATATTCTGTCTAAACTTTATTAACTGATTGAAATGAACTCTGTGCAGACAGAACCAGTGGACTGGACAGAGCTGATTGATCGGTGTTCTCTATTTGTTTCCTTTTTCCTGACTTTCCCCATTAGAACAACACACTCCCTCTGAATCCATCTAATCTCCCCAGAACGTTGCTACTCCATCTAAACTCTGGGGGAGTTGGCTACTCCATCTAAACTCTGGGGGTTGGCTACTCCATCTAAACTCTGGGGGAGTTGGCTACTCCATCTAAACACTGGGGGAGTTGGCTACTCCATCTAAACTCTGGGGGAGTTGGCTACTCCATCTAACTCTGGGGGAGTTGGCTACTCCATCTAAACTCTGAGGGAGTTGGCTACTCCATCTAAACTCTGGGGGAGTTGGCTACTCCATCTAACTCTGGGGGAGTTGGCTACTCCATCTAAACTCTGAGGGAGTTGGCTACTCCATCTAAACTCTGGGGGAGTTGGCTACTCCATCTAACTCTGGGGGAGTTGGCTACTCCATCTAAACTCTGGGGGAGTTGGCTACTCCATCTAAACTCTGGGGGTTGGCTACTCCATCTAAACTCTGGGGGAGTTGGCTACTCCATCTAAACACTGGGGGAGTTGGCTACTCCATCTAAACTCTGGGGGAGTTGGCTACTCCATCTAACTCTGGGGGAGTTGGCTACTCCATCTAAACTCTGAGGGAGTTGGCTACTCCATCTAAACTCTGGGGGAGTTGGCTACTCCATCTAACTCTGGGGGAGTTGGCTACTCCATCTAAACTCTGAGGGAGTTGGCTACTCCATCTAAACTCTGGGGGAGTTGGCTACTCCATCTAACTCTGGGGGAGTTGGCTACTCCATCTAAACTCTGGGGGAGTTGGCTACTCCATCTAAACTCTGGGGGAGTTGGCTACTCCATCTAAACTCTGGGGGAGTTGGCTACTCCATCTAAACTCTGGGGGAGTTGGCTACTCCATCTAAACTCTGGGGGAGTTGGCTACTCCATCTAAACTCTGGGGGAGTTGGCTACTCCATCTAAACTCTGGGGGAGTTGGCTACTCCATCTAAACACTGGGGGAGTTGGCTACTCCATCTAAACTCTGGGGGAGTTGGCTACTCCATCTAAACTCTGGGGGTTGGCTACTCCATCTAAACTCTGGGGGAGTTGGCTACACCATCTAAACTCTGGGGAGTTGGCTACTCCATCTAAACTCTGGGGAGTTGGCTACTCCATCTAAACTCTGGGGGAGTTGGCTACTCCATCTAAACTCTGGGGGAGTTGGCTACTCCATCTAAACTCTGGGGGAGTTGGCTACTCCATCTAAACTCTGGGGGAGTTGGCTACTCCATCTAAACACTGGGGGAGTTGGCTACTCCATCTAAACTCTGGGGGAGTTGGCTACTCCATCTAACTCTGGGGGAGTTGGCTACTCCATCTAAACTCTGGGGGTTGGCTACTCCATCTAAACTCTGGGGGAGTTGGCTACTCCATCTAACTCTGGGGGAGTTGGCTACTCCATCTAAACTCTGGGGGAGTTGGCTACTCCATCTAAACTCTGGGGGAGTTGGCTACTCCATATAAACTCTGGGGGAGTTGGCTACCCCATCTAAACTCTGGGGGAGTTGGCTACTCCATCTAAACTCTGGGGGAGTTGGCTACTCCATCTAACTCTGGGGGAGTT
Source organism: Oncorhynchus gorbuscha (assembly GCF_021184085.1). Classification (NCBI taxonomy): domain Eukaryota; kingdom Metazoa; phylum Chordata; class Actinopteri; order Salmoniformes; family Salmonidae; genus Oncorhynchus; species Oncorhynchus gorbuscha. Next base: position 603,793 of record NC_060179.1, on the reverse strand, counting down.
GGCTACTCCATCTAAACTCTGGGGGAGTTGGCTACTCCATCTAAACTCTGGGGGAGTTGGCTACTCCATCTAAACTCTGGGGGAGTTGGCTACTCCATCTAAACTCTGGGGGAGTTGGCTACTCCATCTAAACTCTGGGGGAGTTGGCTACTCCATCTAAACTCTGGGGGGGTTGGCTACTCCATCTAAACTCTGGGGGAGTTGGCTACTCCATCTAAACTCTGGGGGAGTTGGCTACTCCATCTAAACTCTGGGGGAGTTGGCTACTCCATCTAAACTCTGGGGGTTGGCTACTCCATCTAAACTCTGGGGGAGTTGGCTACTCCATCTAAACTCTGGGGGTTGGCTACTCCATCTAAACTCTGGGGGAGTTGGCTACTCCATCTAAACTCTGGGGGAGTTGGCTACTCCATCTAAACTCTGGGGGTTGGCTACTCCATCTAAACTCTGGGGGAGTTGGCTACTCCATCTAAACTCTGGGGGAGTTGGCTACTCCATCTAAACTCTGGGGGAGTTGGCTACTCCATCTAAACTCTGGGGGAGTTGGCTACTCCATCTAAACTCTGGGGGAGTTGGCTACTCCATCTAAACTCTGGGGGTTGGCTACTCCATCTAAACTGTCCTGGAGGTTGGTACTCTATATAAACTGAACTCCATCTAAACGCTCAAGCAGTGAATTCATGCAAATGTCAGCTCCAGAGTGTTAGATGAAAGCAGGCTGATGATGTCAGCTCCAGAGTGGTAGATGAAAGCAGGCTGATGATGTCAGCTCCAGAGTGGTAGTGGAAGCAGGCTGATGATGTCAGCTCCAGAGTGGTAGATGAAAGCAGGCTGATGATGTCAGCTCCAGAGTGGTAGTGGAAGCAGGCTGATGATGTCAGCTCCAGAGTGGTAGTGGAAGCAGGCTGATGATGTCAGCTCCAGAGTGGTAGATGAAAGCAGGCTGGTGATGTCAGCTCCAGAGTGGTAGATGAAAGCAGGCTGATGATGTCAGCTCCAGAGTGGTAGATGAAAGCAGGCTGATGATGTCAGCTCCAGAGTGGTAGATGAAAGCAGGCTGATGATGTCAGCTCCAGAGTGGTAGATGAAAGCAGGCTGATGATGTCAGCTCCAGAGTGGTAGTGGAATGCAGGCTGATGATGTCAGCTCCAGAGTGGTAGATGAAAGCAGGCTGATGATGTCAGCTCCAGAGTGGTAGATGAAAGCAGGCTGATGATGTCAGCTCCAGAGTGGTAGATGAAAGCAGGCTGATGATGTCAGCTCCAGAGTGGTAGTGGAATGCAGGCTGATGATGTCAGCTCCAGAGTGGTAGATGAAAGCAGGCTGATGATGTCAGCTCCAGATTGGTAGATGAAAGCAGGCTGGTGATGTCAGCTCCAGAGTGGTAGATGAAAGCAGGCTGATGATGTCAGCTCCAGAGTGGTAGATGAAAGCAGGCTGATGATGTCAGCTCCAGAGTGGTAGATGAAAGCAGGCTGATGATGTCAGCTCCAGAGTGGTAGATGAAAGCAGGCTGATGATGTCAGCTCCAGAGTGGTAGATGAAAGCAGGCTGATGATGTCAGCTCCAGAGTGGTAGATGAAAGCAGGCTGATGATGTCAGCTCCAGAGTGGTAGATGAAAGCAGGCTGGTGATGTCAGCTCCAGAGTGGTAGATGAAAGCAGGCTGATGATGTCTGCTCCAGAGTGGTAGATGAAAGCAGGCTGGTGATGTCAGCTCCAGAGTGGTAGATGAAAGCAGGCTGATGATGTCTGCTCCAGAGTGGTAGATGAAAGCAGGCTGATGATGTCAGCTCCAGAGTGGTAGATGAAAGCAGGCTGGTGATGTCAGCTCCAGAGTGGTAGATGAAAGCAGGCTGATGATGTCTGCTCCAGAGTGGTAGATGAAAGCAGGCTGATGATGTCAGCTACTGAGTGGTAGATGAAAGCAGGCTGATGATGTCAGCTCCAGAGTGGTAGATGAAAGCAGGCTGATGATGTCAGCTCCAGAGTGGTAGATGAAAGCAGGCTGATGATGTCAGCTACTGAGTGGTAGATGAAAGCAGGCTGATGATGTCAGCTCCAGAGTGGTAGATGAAAGCAGGCTGATGATGTCAGATCCAGAGTGGTAGATGAATGCAGGCTGATGGGGTTTCTGGCATTATACGACTCTGGACCCTGTGACACTCACAAAGTATCAGTTTGAACTGGTCCGGAACCGCTCAAACATCGAAGAGTTAAACAGACACTGCTGATCAACAATGCCTTCCATCCAGACTGACAGTCAGTTTAAAGAGACAAAGAGAGACACAGAGAGACAAAGATAGAGAGAGAGAACACTGCCTACGATAGAACACAACCTACTAAAGAACACTGCCTATGATAGAACACAACCTACTATAGAACACTGCCTATGATAGAACACAACCTACTATAGAACACTGCCTATGATAGAACACAACCTACTATAGAACACTGCCTATGATAGAACACAACCTACTATAGAACACTGCCTATGATAGAACACAACCTACTATAGAACACTGCCTATGATAGAACACAACCTACTATAGAACACTGCCTATGATAGAACACAACCTACTATAGAACACTGCCTATGATAGAACACAACCTACTAAAGAACACTGCCTATGATAGAACACAACCTACTATAGAACACTGCCTATGATAGAACACAACCTTCTATAGAACACTGCAGGGTAACCTCTACCTGTATCCTGTGTTCTCTAGGTAACCTCTACCTGTATTATGTGTTCCCTAGGTAACCTCTACCTGTATCCTGTGTTCTCTAGGTAACCTCTACCTGTATTATGTGTTCCCTAGGTAACATCTACCTGTATTATGTGTTCCCTAGGTAACATCTACCTGTATCCTGTGTTCTCTAGGTAACATCTACCTGTATTATGTGTTCCCTAGGTAACCTCTACCTGTATCCTGTGTTCTCTAGGTAACCTCTACCTGTATCCTGTGTTATCTAGGTAACATCTACCTGTATCATGTGTTCCCTAGGTAACCTCTACCTGTATCCTGTGTTCTCTAGGTAACATCTACCTGTATCCTGTGTTATCTAGGTAACATCTACCTGTATTGTGTGTTCTCTAGGTAACATCTACCTGTATCCTGTGTTATCTAGGTAACCTCTACCTGTATCCTGTGTTCTCTAGGTAACCTCTACCTGTATTATGTGTTCCCTAGGTAACCTCTACCTGTATCCTGTGTTCTCTAGGTAACATCTACCTGTATCGTGTGTTCTCTAGGTAACCTCTACCTGTATCCTGTGTTCTCTAGGTAACATCTACCTGTATCCTGTGTTATCTAGGTAACATCTACCTGTATCCTGTGTTATCTAGGTAACATCTACCTGTATCATGTGTTATCTAGGTAACATCTACCTGTATCATGTGTTATCTAGGTAACATCTACCTGTATCATGTGTTATCTAGGTAACATCTACCTGTATCCTGTGTTATCTAGGTAACCTCTACCTGTATTATGTGTTCCCTAGGTAACATCTACCTGTATCCTGTGTTCTCTAGGTAACATCTACCTGTATCCTGTGTTATCTAGGAAACATCTACCTGTATCCTGTGTTATCTAGGTAACCTCTACCTGTATTATGTGTTCCCTAGGTAACCTCTACCTGTATCCTGTGTTCTCTAGGTAACATCTACCTGTATCATGTGATCCCTAGGTAACATCTACCTGTATCATGTGATCTCTAGGTAACCTCTACCTGTATCCTGTGTTCTCTAGGTAACATCTACCTGTATCATGTGATCTCTAGGTAACCTCTACCTGTATCCTGTGTTCTCTAGGTAACATCTACCTGTATTATGTGTTCCCTAGGTAACCTCTACCTGTATCCTGTGTTCTCTAGGTAACATCTACCTGTATCCTGTGTTCTCTAGGTAACATCTACCTGTATCCTGTGTTCTCTAGGTAACCTCTACCTGTATCCTGTGTTCTCTAGGTAACATCTACCTGTATCCTGTGTTCTCTAGGTAACATCTACCTGTATCCCGTGTTCTCTAGGTAACCTCTACCTGTATCCTGTGTTCTCTAGGTAACATCTACCTGTATCCTGTGTTCTCTAGGTAACCTCTACCTGTATCCTGTGTTCTCTAGGTAACATCTACCTGTATCCTGTGTTATCTAGGTAACCTCTACCTGTATTATGTGTTCCCTAGGTAACCTCTACCTGTATCCTGTGTTCTCTAGGTAACATCTACCTGTATCGTGTGATCTCTAGGTAACATCTACCTGTATCCTGTGTTCTCTAGGTAACCTCTACCTGTATCCTGTGTTCTCTAGGTAACCTCTACCTGTATTATGTGTTCTCTAGGTAACATCTACCTGTATCCTGTGTTCTCTAGGTAACCTCTACCTGTATCCTGTGTTCTCTAGGTAACATCTACCTGTATCCTGTGTTCTCTAGGTAACCTCTACCTGTATCCTGTGTTCTCTAGGTAACCTCTACCTGTATCCTGTGTTCTCTAGGTAACCTCTACCTGTATCCTGTGTTCTCTAGGTAACATCTACCTGTATCGTGTGTTCTCTAGGTAACATCTACCTGTATTGTGTGTTCTCTAGGTAACATCTACCTGTATCCTGTGTTATCTAGGTAACCTCTACCTGTATCCTGTGTTCTCTAGGTAACCTCTACCTGTATCCTGTGTTCTCTAGGTAACATCTACCTGTATCATGTGATCTCTAGGTAACATCTACCTGTATCATGTGATCTCTAGGTAACCTCTACCTGTATCCTGTGTTCTCTAGGTAACATCTACCTGTATCATGTGATCTCTAGGTAACCTCTACCTGTATCCTGTGTTCTCTAGGTAACATCTACCTGTATCCTGTGTTCTCTAGGTAACATCTACCTGTATCTCGTGTTCTCTAGGTAACCTCTACCTGTATCCTGTGTTCTCTAGGTAACATCTACCTGTATCCTGTGTTATCTAGGTAACCTCTACCTGTATTATGTGTTCCCTAGGTAACCTCTACCTGTATCCTGTGTTCTCTAGGTAACATCTACCTGTATCATGTGATCTCTAGGTAACATCTACCTGTATCCTGTGTTCTCTAGGTAACCTCTACCTGTATCCTGTGTTCTCTAGGTAACCTCTACCTGTATTATGTGTTCTCTAGGTAACATCTACCTGTATCCTGTGTTCTCTAGGTAACCTCTACCTGTATCATGTGTTCTCTAGGTAACATCTACCTGTATCCTGTGTTCTCTAGGTAACCTCTACCTGTATCCTGTGTTCTCTAGGTAACCTCTACCTGTATCCTGTGTTCTCTAGGTAACCTCTACCTGTATCCTGTGTTCTCTAGGTAACCTCTACCTGTATCCTGTGTTCTCTAGGTAACATCTACCTGTATCCTGTGTTCTCTAGGTAACCTCTACCTGTATTATGTGTTCCCTAGGTAACCTGTCCAAGACATGTACCTCAGAGGGTTGGACTGAACTGCACCCACTGGACATCGCCCTGAACTGTGGTTATAACTCCAACAACACTGGAGATGACGTGAGTACATCTCCCCCCCGTGCCTCCTGTCTGCTTGTCTGGCACTTACTGAATAATGATGTTTGTCTGAATGTTAGTGCTCAGCACTTTGCGCTATTTGCGGTCGGTTTGATTTCATTGTTTGTTTGTTTTTTACATGAAACAATCTATGCATTATGTGAGTTGAATGCTGTTCCGGAGGGTTGAAGCATGCATCAGAGCACCAGCTGTTCCGGAAGACTGTGTGATCACGCTCTCTGCAGCCGATGTGAGCAAGACCTTTAAATAGGTCCACATTCACAAGGCCGCGGGGCCAGACGGATTACCAGGACGTGTACTCCAAGCATGTGTGGACCAACTGACAAGTGTCTTCACTGACATTTTCAACCTCTCCCTGACCGAGTATGTAATGCCTACATGTTTCAAGCAGACCACCATAGGACTGTGCCCAAGGAAAAGAAGGTAACCTGTCTAAATGACTACCGCCCCGTAGCACTCACGTCGGTAGCCATGAAGTGCTTTGAAAGGCTGGTCATGGCTCACATCAACACCATCATCCCAGAAACCCTAGACCTACTCCAATTCACATACCGCCCCAACAGATCTACAGATGACGCATCCTCAATCGCACTCCATGCTGCCCTTTCACACCTGGACAAATATGAACACCCTGAAGGCTATTCATTGACTACAGCTCAGAGTTCAACACCATAGTGCCCACAAAGCTCATCACTAAGTTAAGGACTCTGGACTCCTGGACTTCCTGATGGGCCACCCCCAGGTGGTAAGGGTAGGCAACAACACCTCCACCACACTGATGCTCAACACTGAGGCCACTCAGGGGTGCATGCTTAGTCCCGTCCTGTACTCCCTATTCACCCACCACTGCATAGCCAAGCACGACTCCAACATCATCAATAAGTTTACTGATGACACAACAACGATGAGACAGCCTATAGAAAGGAGGTCAGAGACCTGGCAGTGTAGTGCCAGAACAACAACCTCTCTTTCAATGTGAGCAAGACAAAGGAGCTGATCGTAGACTACAGGAAAAGGCAGGCCCCCATTTACATCGACTGGGTTGTAGTGGAGCGGGTCGAGAGTTTCAAGATCCTTGGTGTCCAAATCACCAACGAAATATCATGGTCCAAACAGACCAAGACAGTCGTGAAGAGGGTTCGACAACACCTTTCCCCCTCAGGAGGCTGAAAAGATTTTGCATGGGTCCCCAGATCCTCAAAAGGGGCTTCAGCTGCACCATCGAGAGCATCCTGACCGGTTGCCACTGCCTGGTATGGCAACTGCTCGGCATCTGCCCGTAAGGCGCTACAGAGTGTATGTAGTGCGTCCAGCCCAGTACATCACTGGGGCCAAGCTTCCTACCATATACAGTGTGGCAAAAAAGTATTTAGTTAGCCACCAATTGTGCAAGTTCTCCCACTTAAAAAGATGAGAGAGGCCTGTAATTTTCATCATAGGTACACTTCAACTATGACAGACAAAATGAGAAGAAAAATAATTCAGAAAATCACATTGTAGGATTTTTAATGAATTTATTTGCAAATTATGGTGGAAAATAAGTATTTAGTCAATAACAACAGTTTATCTCAATACTTTGTTATATACCCTTTGTTGGCAATGACAGACGTCAAACATTTTCTGTAAGTCTTCACAAGGTTTTCACACACTGTTGCTGGTATTTTGTCCCATTCCTCCATGCATATATCCTCTAGAGCAGTGATGTTTTGGGGCTGTTGCTGGGCAACACGGACTTTCAAATCCCTCCAAAGATTTTCTATGGGGTTGAGATCTGGAAACTGGCTAGGCCACTCCAGGACCATGAAATGCTTCTTACGAAGCCACTCCTTCGTTGCCCGGGCGGTGTGTTTGGGATCATTGTCATGCTGAAAGATCCAGCCACGTTTCATCTTCAATGCCCTTGAGAATGGAAGGAGGTTTTCACTCAAAATCTCACGATACCTGGCCCCATTCATTCTTTCCTTTTACAAGGATCAGTTGTCCTGGTCCCTTTGCAGAAAAACAGCCCCAAAGCATGATGTTTCCACCCACATGCTTCACAGTAGGTATGGTGTTCTTTGGATGCAACTCAGCATTCTTTGTCCTCCAAACACGACGAGTTGAGTTTTTACCAAAAAGTTCTATTTTGGTTTCATCTGACCATATGACATTCTCCCAATCTTCTTCTGGATCATCCAAATGCTCTCCAGCAAACTTCAGACGGGCCTGGACATGTACTGGCTTAAGCAGGGGAACACATCTGGCACTGCAGGATTTGAGTCACTGGCGGCGTAGTGTGTTAATGATGGTAGGCTTTGTTTGTCTAGGACCAAAATTCTCCCCCCAACTCATAAAACTGCTGAAAAATGTATCAAATGGCCACCTACCGACTATTTACATTGACACAGCCCCCTACCTTTGTTTTCTCATTGTTTATTATCTATGCATAGTCATTTTACCCCTACCTACATGTACAAAATAATTTGACTAACCTGAACCCTTGCACATTGACTCGGTACCGGTACCCCCTGTATATAGCCTCCACATTGACTCTGTACCGGTACCCCCTGTATACAGCCTCCACATTGACTCTGTACCAGTACCCCCTGTATATAGCCTCCATATTGACTCTGTACCGGTACCCCCTGTATATAGCCTCCATATTGACTCTGTACCGGTACCCCCTGTATATAGCCTCCACATTGACTTTGTACCGGTACCCCCTGTATATAGCCTCCACATTGACTCTGTACCGGTACCCCCTGTATACAGCCTCCACATTGACTCTGTACCAGTACCCCCTGTATATAGCCTCCACATTGACTCTGTACCGGTACCCCCTGTATATAGCCTTCACATTGACTCTGTACAGGTAACCCCTGTATATAGCCTCCACATTGACTCTGTACCAGTACCCCCTGTATATAGACTCCATATTGACTCTGTACCGGTACCCCCTGTATATAGCCTCCACATTGACTCTGTACCTGTAACCCCCGTATATAGCCTCCACATTGACTCTGTACCGGTACCCCCTGTATATAGCCTCCATATTGACTCAGTACCGGTACCCCCTGTATATAGCCTCCACATTGACTGTACCGGTACCCCCTGTATATAGCCTCCACATTGACTCTGTACCGGTACCCCCTGTATACAGCCTCCATATTGACTCTGTAACGGTACCCCCTGTATATAGCCTCCACATTGACTCTGTACCGGTACCCCCTGTATATAGCCTTCACATTGACTCTGTACCGTAACACCCTGTATATAGCCTCCACATTGACTCTGTACCGTAATACCCTGTATATAGCCTCCACATTGACTCTGTACCGTAATACCCTGTATATAGCCTCCACATTGACTCTGTACCGTAATACCCTGTATATAGCCTCCACATTGACTCTGTACCGTAACACCCTGTATATAGCCTCCACATTGACTCTGTACCGTAATACCCTGTATATAGCCTCCACATTGACTCTGTACCGTAATACCCTGTATATAGCCTCCACATTGACTCTGTACCGTAATACCCTGTATATAGCCTCCACATTGACTCTGTACCGTAGTACCCTGTATATAGCCTCCACATTGACTCTGTACCGTAATACCCTGTATACAGCCTCCACATTGACTCTGTACCGTAATACCCTGTATATAGCCTCCACATTGACTCTGTACCGTAATACCCTGTATACAGCCTCCACATTGACTCTGTACCGTAATACCCTGTATATAGCCTCCACATTGACTCTGTACCGTAATACCCTGTATATAGCCTCCACATTGACTCTGTACCGTAATACCCTGTATATAGCCTCCACATTGACTCTGTACCGTAATACCCTGTATATAGCCTCCACATTGACTCTGTACCGTAATACCCTGTATATAGCCTCCACATTGACTCTGTACCGTAATACCCTGTATATAGCCTCCACATTGACTCTGTACCGTAATACCCTGTATATAGCCTCCACATTGACTCTGTACCGTAATACCCTGTATATAGCCTCCACATTGACTCTGTACCGTAACACCCTGTATATAGCCTCCACATTGACTCTGTACCGTAATACCCTGTATATAGCCTCCACATTGACTCTGTACCGTAATACCCTGTATATAGCCTTCACATTGACTCTGTACCGTAATACCCTGTATATAGCCTCCACATTGACTCTGTACCGTAATACCCTGTATATAGCCTCCACATTGACTCTGTACCGTAATACCCTGTATATAGCCTCCACATTGACTCTGTACCGTAACACCCTGTATATAGCCTCCACATTGACTCTGTACCGTAATACCCTGTATATAGCCTCCACATTGACTCTGTACCGTAATACCCTGTATATAGCCTCCACATTGACTCTGTACCGTAATACCCTGTATATAGCCTCCACATTGACTCTGTACCGTAATACCCTGTATATAGCCTCCACATTGACTCTGTACCGTAATACCCTGTATACAGCCTCCACATTGACTCTGTACCGTAATACCCTGTATATAGCCTCCACATTGACTCTGTACCGTAATACCCTGTATACAGCCTCCACATTGACTCTGTACCGTAATACCCTGTATATAGCCTCCACATTGACTCTGTACCGTAATACCCTGTATATAGCCTCCACATTGACTCAGTACCGTAATACCCTGTATATAGCCTCCACATTGACTCTGTACCGTAATACCCTGTATATAGCCTCCACATTGACTCAGTACCGTAATACCCTGTATATAGCCTCTGTATTGTTATTTTTATTGTGTTACTTTTTTTATTTTTACTTTACTTTATTTTGTAAATATTATCTTACTCTTTCTTGAACTGCTTTCTTGGTTAAGGGCCTGTACCTGCTGTATTCATAACATTTGATTTGATTTGTAATTGCTGCCAAAGGTGCTTCAACAAACTACTGAGTAAAGGGTCAGAATACTTATGTAAAATAGTATATTTCATATTTACATTTTTATAAATTAGCACAAATGTCTAAAAAAAGTGTTTGCTTTGTCATGGGGTTTGAGTGTTGAATTGATTAGGGGGGAAAAGTATTTAACATTGTAGAATAAGGCTGTAACCTAACAAAATGTGGAAAAAGTCAAGGGGTCTGAAAACTTTCTGAAGGTACTGTATACATACAGCACCAGTCAAAAGTTTGGACACACCTACTCATTCAAGGTTTATTTTATTTGACTATTTTCTACATTGTAGAATAATAGTGAAGATATCAAAACTATGAAATAACACATACGGAATCATGTAGTAACCACAAAAGTGTTAAACAAATCAAAATATATTTGAGATTCTTCAAAGTAGCCACCCTATGCCTTGATGACAGCTTGGCACACTCTTGGCACTCTCTCAACCAGCTTCATGCAGTAGTCACCTGGCATGCATTTCAATTAACAGGTGTGCCTTGTTAAAAGTTCATTTGTGGAATTTCTTTCCTTCTTAAGAAAGGGCGTTAGTGTGTGAGTGGTCGCATCTGCACGTCGCTCCAACGGGTAGTATAACTTTTTCATTATATTTCATTATATCACAACGGTTTGATTTGTCTTATCCTAGCAATTTCTTCTCAGCTAGCTACATAGACGTCTTTGTATCAAAGATAATTGCGTAATTATCGTATTTCGCCGTCCTAACGTAGTCTTCACTAGCCAGCTAGCTAACGTCCACTGATTAGCTGCACTGGGAAAACTATTACACTCAACTGAACGACTTGATTAGTTTAGTGTTAGCTAGCTACATAGCTGTCTTTGCTGTCTTCGTATCATCGTATCCAAGATAATTGTGTTGTTTAGGTTTAGAGTGTGTAGTCTTAGAGTGATTATCTTAATTTACCGAGGTTAGCTAGCCAGCTATTTGTCGTCCTTAACGTAGGTGACTCTGCTAGCTAGCCAACAGCTAGCCAACGCTAGCCAACGTCTTCTGTATAGAACTCAACTACCCGGTCGCATTCACAGGTTGTATCACATTTTCACTTCATTTCATTACAGTACAACGGTTTGATTTGTTTGATCGTAGCTAGCTACTTAGCTAGCTACATAGCCGTCTTTGTATCAAAGATAATTGTGTAGTCTAGAGCGATTTTCTAGGTTCGCTAGCCATCTATTGTCGTTCTTTTAACGCAACGTAACGTAAACAACACTGCTAGCTAGCCTGCTAGCCCCCGAATAGCAACACTGCAGAAACTATTACACTCAACGGAACGACTTGATTAGTGTAGTGTCAACAACGCACCCACTGCCAGCTGGCCTACTTCAGCAGTACTGTATCATTTTAATCATTTTAGTCAATAAGATTCTTGCTACGTAGCTTAACTTTCTGAACATTCGAGACGTGTAGTCCACTTGTCATTCCAATCTCCTTTGCATTAGCGTAGCCTCTTCTGTAGCCTGTCAACTATGTGTCTGTTTATCCCTGTTCTCTCCTCTCTGCACAGACCATACAAATGCTCCTCACCGCGTGGCCGCGGCCACCCTACTCTGGTGGTCCCAGCGCGCACGACCCACGTGGAGTTCCAGGTCTCCGGTAGCCTCTGGAACTGCCAATCTGCGGTCAACAAGGCAGAGTTCATCTCAGCCTATGCCTCCCTCCAGTCCCTCGACTTCTTGGCACTGACGGAAACATGGATCACCACAGACAACACTGCTACTCCTACTGCTCTCTCTTCGTCCGCCCACGTGTTCTCGCACACCCCGAGAGCGTCTGGTCAGCGGGGTGGTGGCACCGGGATCCTCATCTCTCCCAAGTGGTCATTCTCTCTTTCTCCCCTTACCCATCTGTCTATCGCCTCCTTTGAATTCCATGCTGTCACAGTTACTAGCCCTTTCAAGCTTAACATCCTTATCATTTATCGCCCTCCAGGTTCCCTCGGAGAGTTCATCAATGAGCTTGATGCCTTGATAAGCTCCTTTCCTGAGGACGGCTCACCTCTCACAGTTCTGGGCGACTTTAACCTCCCCACGTCTACCTTTGACTCTTTCCTCTCTGCCTCCTTCTTTCCACTCCTCTCCTCTTTTGACCTCACCCTCTCACCTTCCCCCCTACTCACAAGGCAGGCAATACGCTCGACCTCATCTTTACTAGATGCTGTTCTTCCACTAACCTCATTGCAACTCCCCTCCAAGTCTCCGACCACTGCCTTGTATCCTTTTCCCTCTCGCTCTCATCCAACACCTCCCACACTGCCCCTACTCGGATGGTATCACGCCGTCCCAACCTTCGCTCTCTCTCCCCCGCTACTCTCTCCTCTTCCATCCTATCATCTCTTCCCTCCGCTCAAACCTTCTCCCACCTATCTCCTGATTCTGCCTCCTCAACCCTCCTCTCCTCCCTCTCTGCATCCCTTGACTCTCTATGTCCCCTATCCTCCAGGCCGGCTCGGTCCTCCCCTCCCGCTCCGTGGCTCGATGACTCATTGCGAGCTCACAGAACAGGGCTCCGGGCAGCCGAGCGGAAATGGAGGAAAACTCGCCTCCCTGCGGACCTGGCATCCTTTCACTCCCTCCTCTCTACATTTTCCTCCTCTGTCTCTGCTGCTAAAGCCACTTTCTACCACGCTAAATTCCAAGCATCTGCCTCTAACCCTAGGAAGCTCTTTGCCACCTTCTCCTCCCTCCTGAATCCTCCGCCCCCTCCCCCCCCTCCTCCCTCTCTGCAGATGACTTCGTCAACCATTTTGAAAAGAAGGTCGACGACATCCGATCCTCGTTTGCTAAGTCAAACGACACCGCTGGTTCTGCTCACACTGCCCTACCCTGTGCTCTGACCTCTTTCTCCCTCTCTCTCCAGATGAAATCTCGCGTCTTGTGTCGGCCGGCCGCCCAACAACCTGCCCGCTTGACCCTATCCCCTCCTCTCTTCTCCAGACCATTTCCGGAGACCTTCTCCCTTACCTCACCTCGCTCATCAACTCATCCCTGACCGTTGGCTACGTCCCTTCCGTCTTCAAGAGAGCGAGAGTTGCACCCCTTCTGAAAAAACCTACACTCGATCCCTCCGATGTCAACAATTACAGACCAGTATCCCTTCTTTCTTTTCTCTCCAAAACTCTTGAACGTGCCGTCCTTGGCCAGCTCTCCCGCTATCTCTCTCTGAATGACCTTCTTGATCCAAATCAGTCAGGTTTCAAGACTAGTCATTCAACTGAGACTGCTCTCCTCTGTATCACGGAGGCGCTCCGCACTGCTAAAGCTAACTCTCTCTCCTCTGCTCTCATCCTTCTAGATCTATCGGCTGCCTTCGATACTGTGAACCATCAGATCCTCCTCTCCACCCTCTCCGAGTTGGGCATCTCCCGGCGCGGCCCACGCTTGGATTGCGTCCTACCTGACAGGTCGCTCCTACCAGGTGGCGTGGCGAGAATCTGTCTCCTCACCACGCGCTCTCACCACTGGTGTCCCCAGGGCTCTGTTCTTGGCCCTCTCCTATTCTCGCTATACACCAAGTCACTTGGCTCTGTCATAACCTCACATGGTCTCTCTTATCATTGCTATGCAGACGACACACAATTAATCTTCTCCTTTCCCCTTCTGATGACCAGGTGGCGAATCGCATCTCTGCATGTCTGGCAGACATATCAGTGTGGATGACGGATCACCACCTCAAGCTGAACCTCGGCAAGACGGAGCTGCTCTTCCTCCCGGGAAGGACTGCCCGTTCCATGATCTCGCCATCACGGTTGACAACTCCATTGTGTCCTCCTCCCAGAGCGCCAAGAACCTTGGCGTGATCCTGGACAACACCCTGTCGTTCTCAACTAACATCAAGGCGGTGGCCCGTTCCTGTAGGTTCATGCTCTACAACATCCGCAGAGTACGACCCTGCCTCACACAGGAAGCGGCGCAGGTCCTAATCCAGGCACTTGTCATCTCCCGTCTGGATTACTGCAACTCGCTGTTGGCTGGGCTCCCTGCCTGTGCCATTAAACCCCTTCAACTCATCCAGAACGCCGCAGCCCGTCTGGTGTTCAACCTTCCCAAGTTCTCTCACGTCACCCCGCTCCTCCGTTCTCTCCACTGGCTTCCAGTTGAAGCTCGCATCCGCTACAAGACCATGGTGCTTGCCTACGGAGCTGTGAGGGGAACGGCACCTCAGTACCTCCAGGCTCTGATCAGGCCCTACACCCAAACAAGGGCACTGCGTTCATCCACCTCTGGCCTGCTCGCCTCCCTACCACTGAGGAAGTACAGCTCCCGCTCAGCCCAGTCAAAACTGTTCGCTGCCCTGGCCCCCCAATGGTGGAACAAACTCCCTCACGACGCCAGGACAGCGGAGTCAATCACCACCTTCCGGAGACACCTGAAACCCCACCTCTTTAAGGAATACCTAGGATAGGTTAAGTAATCCCTCTCACCCCACCCCCCCTAAGTTTTAGATGCACTATTGTTAAGTGACTGTCCCACTGGATGTCATAAGGTGAATGCACCAATTTGTAAGTCGCTCTGGATAAGAGCGTCTGCTAAATGACTTAAATGTAAATGTAAATGTCTTAATGCATTTGAGCCTATCAGTTGTGTTGTGACATGGTATGGGTGGTATACAGAAGATGGCCCTATTTGGTAAAAGACCCATTCCATATTATGGCAAGAACAGCTCAAGTAAGCAAAGAGAAACAACAGCCCATCATTACTTTAAAGCATGAAGGACAGTCAATATGGAAAATGTCAAAAACTTTGAAAGTTTCTTTAAATGCAGTTGCAAAAACCATCAAGTGCTATGGTGAAAATGGCTCTCATGAGGACCACCACAGGAAAGGAAGACCCAGAGTTACCTCTGCTGCAGAGGATACATTCAATAGAGTTACCAGCCACAGAAATTGCAGCCCAAATAAATGCTTCACAGAGTTCAAGTAACAGACACATCTCAACATCAACTGTTCAGAGGAGACTGCGTGAATGGTCGAATTTCTGCAAAGAAACAACTACTAAAGGACACCAAAAATAAGAAGAGACTTGCTTGGTACAAGAAACATGAGCAATGGACACATTAGACCGGTGGAAATCCATCCTTTAGTCTGATGAATCCAAATGTGCCATTTTTAGTTCCAACCGCCATGTCTTTGTGAGACGCAGAGTAGGTGAACGGGTGATTTCCACATGTGTGGTTCCCGTCTGTCTGTCTGTCTGTCTGTCTGTCTGTCTGTCTGTCTGTCTGTCTGTCTGTCTGTCTGTCTGTCTGTCTGTCTGTCTGTCTGTCTGTCTGTCTGTCTGTCTGTCTGTCTGTCTGTCTGTCTGTCTGTCTGTCTGTCTGTCTGTCTGTCTGTCTGTCTGTCTGTCTGTCTGTCTGTCTGTCTGTCTGTCTGTCTGTCTGTCTGTCTGTCTGTCTGTCTGTCTGTCTGTCTGTCTGTCTGTCTGTCTGTCTGTCTGTCTGTCTGTCTGTCTGTCTGTCTGTCTGTCTGTCTGTCTGTCTGTCTGTCTGTCTGTCTGTCTGTCTGTCTGTCTGTCTGTCTGTCTGTCTGTCTGTCTGTCTGTCTGTCTGTCTGTCTGTCTGTCTGTCTGTCTGTCTGTCTGTCTGTCTGTCTGTCTGTCTGTCTGTCTGTCTGTCTGTCTGGTACTTATTGAATAAATCAGAATAAAAGTCTGCCTGCTCAGGAATAGAACCCAGTAGCGAAGCATCAACGACAGTGAGGAGAGAGAAGAGAGAACAATCTCTTTAGTTTCTCTGTGGTTGGCAGTCAGTCTGGTTTGACTAGAAATGGTCATGAGGATCTCCTGGTGTCGTGGATCTCTCTCTATATCTGTCCCTTTCCGTTGTGGCTCATCATCGTTACCTCAGCCGCTAGCCGCAGCAGATCACAGCTCAATCTAATGTCTCTATTATCTTTTCTACATCTACAAGTCAATGAGCGGACTGATTGGCTGTATCCCAATGACAATGGGGGGCTTTACTTGGCTGATGCATATGTATTGAAAATGAAATTATGGATTAGATAATAGAATAGTGTGTGATTGTTTTCTCTATATGATGTCATGAAGACCTCTTATGACGTTGATGTGAATATTTCCATTCACTTCAATCCTACAGAGTCTGATCAACCTACTGATGGAATATTCATTGATGGGGTGTCAAACTCCTTTTCCCTGCTGGCTACATTCAGTTTCAAAGACTGTTAGCAAGTTGGACAGAGTGAAGAGACTGTAAATGACTGTTATGAGTGAGAAGACTGTAAAAGTAGGTCCATTATAATTTCTACACAGTTTTCATTATTTGGTTTAAGTCATTTCAGTATTGATTGAGATTGTTCCCCCGCCCCCCCCCCCCCAAAAAAAAGAATGAATATATGCTGGATTGAATGGGCTCCGAGGCCAGATGTTTATAGACTGTCTGCAGGATACAGAAACACTCTGAATAACACACAGACCTAAAGTGTACTGAACCAGAAACACAGAACCAGAGTGTTCCAGAATGATAGAGAACCACACTGTTCAAGAATGATAGAGAACCACACTGTTCAAGAATGATAGAGAACCACACTGTTCAAGAATCATAGAGAACCACACTGTTCAAGAATCATAGAGAACCACACTGTTCAAGAATCATAGAGAACCACACTGTTCAAGAATGATAGAGAACCACAGTGGTCCAGAATGATAGAGAACCACAGTGCTCTAGAATGATCGAGAACCACAGTGTTCCAAATTGAAAGAGATCCACAGTGTTCCAAAATTATAGAGAACCACAGTGTTCCAAAATGATAGAGAACCACATTGTTCCAGAACCACACACACTGTTCCAAAATTATAGTGAACCGCAGTGTACCAGAACTTCAGTATCCATCCTGTTTGTTGAGAAAGAACAGAACGTTGTTGATCCACATTGACAAGATTAGGTCACTTCTCTTTGTCTTTCTCTCCTCATCACATTTCCTCCAAGGCTTCAGACAGTCAGTGCAATCTAAGGGCTCTAATCTTATTGATCAGCATGAATGCAAACACATTAGCAGCTGGAGGCTGCTCTGCTCCAGGCTGCTCTGGAGGCTGCTCTGCTCCAGGCTGCTCTGGAGGCTGCTCTGCTCCAGGCTGCTCTGCTCCAGGCTGCTCTGGAGGCTGCTCTGGAGGCTGCTCTGGAGGCTGCTCTGTGGGCTGCTCTGCTCCAGGCTGCTCTGCTCCAGGCTGCTCTGGAGTCTGCTCTGGAGGCTGCTCTGGAGGCTGCTCTGGAAGCTGCTCTGCTCCAGGCTGCTCTGGAGGCTGCTCTGGAGGCTGCTCTGGGGGCTGCTCTGGAGGCTGCTCTGCTCCAGGCTGCTCTGCTCTGGAGGCTGCTCTGGAGGCTGCTCTGGAGGCTACTCTGGAGGCCGCTCTGGAAGCTGCTCTGCTCCAGGCTGCTCTGCTCCAGGCTGCTCTGGAGGCTGCTCTGGGGGCTGCTCTGGAGGCTGCTCTGCTCCAGGCTGCTCTGGAGGCTGCTCTGGAGGCTGCTCTGCTCCAGGCTGCTCTGGAGGCTGCTCTGGAGGCTGCTCTGGAGGCTGCTCTGTGGGCTGCTCTGCTCCAGGCTGCTCTGCTCCAGGCTGCTCTGGAGGCTGCTCTGGGGGCTGCTCTGGAGGCTGCTCTGCTCCAGGCTGCTCTGGAGGCTGCTCTGCTCCAGGCTGCTCTGGGGGCTGCTCTGGTGGCTGCTCTGGAGGCTGCTCTGGAGGCTGCTCTGGAGGCTGCTCTGCTCCAGGCTGTTCTGCTCCAGGCTGCTCTGGAGGCTGCTCTGCTCCAGGCTGCTCTGGAGGCTGCTCTGGAGGCTGCTCTGCTCCAGGCTGCTCTGGAGGCTGGTCTGGAGGCTGCTCTGGAGGCTGCTCTGGGGGCTGCTCTGGAGGCTGCTCTGGGGGCTGCTCTGGAGGCTGCTCTGGAGGCTGCTCTGGAGGCTGCTCTGCTCCAGGCTGCTCTGCTCCAGTCTACTCTGGAGGCTGCTCTGGAGGCTGCTCTGGAGTCTGATCTGGAGGCTGCTCTGGGGGCTGCTCTGGGGGCTGCTCTGCTCCAGGCTGCTCTGGAGGCTGCTCTGGAGGCTGCTCTGGAGGCTGTTCTGCTCCAGGCTGCTCTGGAGTCTGCTCTGCTTCAGGCTGCTCTGCTCCAGGCTGCTCTGGAGGCTGCTCTGCTCCAGGCTGCTCTGGGGGCTGCTCTGCTCCAGGCTGCTCTGCTCCAGGCTGCTCTGGTCCAGGCTGCTCTGGAGGCTGCTCTGCTCCAGGCTTGCTCTGGGGGCTGCTCTGGAAGCTGCTCTGCTCCAGGCTGCTCTGGAGTCTGCTCTGGAAGCTGCTCTGGAGTCTGCTCTGGAAGCTGCTCTGCTCCAGGCTGCTCTGCTCCAGGCTGCTCTGGAGTCTGCTCTGGAGTCTGCTCTGGAGGCTGCTCTGGAAGCTGCTCTGCTCCAGGCTGCTCTGCTCCAGGCTCCTCTGGAGGCTACTCTGCTCCAGGCTGCTCTGGGGGCTGCTCTGGAGGCTGCTCTGCTCCAGGCTGCTCTGGAAGCTGCTCTGGAGGCTGCTCCAGGCTGCTCTGGAGGCTGCTCTGGAGGCTGCTCTGGAGGCTGCTCTGCTCCAGGCTGCTCTGCTCCAGGCTGCTCTGCTCCAGGCTGCTCTGGAGGCTGCTCTGGAGGCTGCTCTGCTCCAGGCTGTTCTGCTCCAGGCTGCTCTGGAGGCTGCTCTGGAGGCTCCTCTGCTCCAGGCTGCTCTGGAGGCTGCTCTGGAGGCTGCTCTGCTCCAGGCTGCTATGGAGGCTGCTCTGCTCCAGGCTGCTCTGGAGGCTGCTCTGGAGGCTGCTCTGGAGGCTGCTCTGCTCCAGGCTGCTCTGCTCCAGGCTGCTCTGCTCCAGGCTGCTCTGGAGGCTGCTCTGCTCCAGGCTGCTCTGCTCCAGGCTGCTCTGGAGGCTGCTCTGGAGGCTGCTCTGCTCCAGGCTGCTCTGGAGGCTGCTCTGCTCCAGGCTGCTCTGGGGGCTGCTCTGGTGGCTGCTCTGGAGGCTGCTCTGGAGGCTGCTCTGGAGGCTGCTCTGGGGGCTGCTCTGGAGGCTGCTCTGGGGGCTGCTCTGGAGGCTACTCTGGAGGCTGCTCTGGAGGCTGCTCTGGAGGCAGCTCTGCTCCAGGCTGCTCTGGAGGCTGCTCTGCTCCAGGCTGCTCTGGAGGCTGCTCTGGAGGCTGCTCTGGAGGCTGCTCTGGAGGCTGCTCAGCTCCAGGCTGCTCTGGAGGCTGCTCTGGAGGCTGCTCAGCTCCAGGCTGCTCTGCTCTGGAGGCTGCTCTGGAGGCTGCTCTGGAGGCTACTCTGGAGGCCGCTCTGGAAGCTGCTCTGCTCCAGGCTGCTCTGCTCCAGGCTGCTCTGGAGGCTGCTCTGGGGGCTGCTCTGGAGGCTGCTCTGCTCTGGAGGCTGCTCTGGAGGCTGCTCTGGAGGCTGCTCTGCTCCAGGCTGCTCTGGAGGCTGCTCTGGAGGCTGCTCTGGAGGCTGCTCTGTGGGCTGCTCTGCTCCAGGCTGCTCTGCTCCAGGCTGCTCTGGAGGCTGCTCTGGGGGCTGCTCTGGAGGCTGCTCTGCTCCAGGCTGCTCTGGAGGCTGCTCTGTGGGCTGCTCTGCTCCAGGCTGCTCTGCTCCAGGCTGCTCTGGAGGCTGCTCTGGGGGCTGCTCTGGAGGCTGCTCTGCTCCAGGCTGCTCTGGAGGCTGCTCTGGAGGCTGCTCTGCTCCAGGCTGCTCTGGAGGCTGCTCTGGAGGCTGCTCTGGAGGCTGCTCTGCTCCAGGCTGCTCTGGAGGCTGCTCTGCTCCAGGCTGCTCTGGAGTCTGCTCTGGAGGCTGCTCTGGAGGCTGCTCTGGAAGCTGCTCTGGGGGCTGCTCTGGAGGCTGCTCTGCTCCAGGCTGCTCTGCTCTGGAGGCTGCTCTGGAGGCTGCTCTGGAGGCTACTCTGGAGGCCGCTCTGGAAGCTGCTCTGCTCCAGGCTGCTCTGCTCCAGGCTGCTCTGGAGGCTGCTCTGGGGGCTGCTCTGGAGGCTGCTCTGCTCCAGGCTGCTCTGGAGGCTGCTCTGGAGGCTGCTCTGGAGGCTGCTCTGCTCCAGGCTGCTCTGGAGGCTGCTCTGGAGGCTGCTCTGGAGGCTGCTCTGTGGGCTGCTCTGCTCCAGGCTGCTCTGCTCCAGGCTGCTCTGGAGGCTGCTCTGGGGGCTGCTCTGGAGGCTGCTCTGCTCCAGGCTGCTCTGGAGGCTGCTCTGGAGGCTGCTCTGGAGGCTGCTCTGGAGGCTGCTCTGGAGGCTGCTCTGGAGGCTTTTACTGTGGCTCATACATTCACATTTACATTACATTTAAGTCATTTAGCACACGCTCTTATCCAGAGCGATTTACAAATTGGTGCATTCACCTTATGACATCCAGTGGAACAGTCACTTTACAATAGTGCATCTAAATCTTAAAGGGGGGGGGTGAGAGGGATTACTTATCTTATCCTAGGTATTCCTTGAAGAGGTGGGGTTTCAGGTGTCTCCAGAAGGTGGTGATTGACTCCGCTGTCCTGGCGTCGTGAGGGAGTTTGTTCCACCATTGGGGGGCCAGAGCAGCGAACAGTTTTGACTGGGCTGAGCGGGAACTGTACTTCCTCAGTGGTAGGGAGGCGAGCAGGCCAGAGGTGGATGAACGCAGTGCCCTTGTTTGGGTGTAGGGCCTGATCAGAGCCTGGAGGTACTGAGGTGCCGTTCCCCTCACAGCTCTGTAGGCAAGCACCATGGTCTTGTAGCGGATGCGAGCTTCAACTGGAAGCCAGTGGAGAGAGCGGAGGAGCGGGGTGACGTGAGAGAACTTGGGAAGGTTGAACACCAGACGGGCTGCGGCGTTCTGGATGAGTTGTAGAGGTTTAATGGCACAAGCAGGGAGCCCAGCCAACAGCGAGTTGCAGTAATCCAGACGGGAGATGACAAGTGCCTGGATTAGGACCTGCGCCGCTTCCTGTGTGAGGCAGGGTCGTACTCTGCGGATGTTGTAGCGCATGGTCCTTCTGTAGCTCAGTTGGTAGAGCATGGCGCTTGTAACGCCAGGGTAGTGGGTTCGATCCCCGGGACCACCCATACGTAGAATGTATGCTCACATGACTGTAAGTCGCTTTGGATAAAAGCATCTGCTAAATGGCATATATTATTATATATTATTATATATTATATTATATATTATGAACCTACAGGAACGGGCCACCGCCTTGATGTTAGTTGAGAACGACAGGGTGTTGTCCAGGATCACGCCAAGGTTCTTAGCGCTCTGGGAGGAGGACACAGTGGAGTTGTCAACCGTGATGGCGAGATCATGGAACGGGCAGTCCTTCCCCGGGAGGAAGAGCAGCTCCGTCTTGCCGAGGTTCAGCTTGAGGTGGTGATCCATCATCCACACTGATATGTCTGCCAGACATGCAGAGATGCGATTCGCCACCTGGTCATCAGAAGGGGGAAAGGAGAAGATTAATTGTGTGTCGTCTGCATAGCAATGATAGGAGAGACCATGTGAGGTTATGACAGAGCCAAGTGACTTGGTGTATAGCGAGAATACAAGAGGGCCTAGAACAGAGCCCTGGGGGACACCAGTGGTGAGAGCGCGTGGTGAGGAGACAGATTCTCGCCACGCCACCTGGTAGGAGCGACCTGTCAGGTAGGACACAATCCAAGCGTGGGCCGCGCCGGAGATGCCCAACTCGGAGAGGGTGGAGAGGAGGATCTGTCATACATTTACTGTGGCTCATAAATTCACTCTGTCATACATTCACTGTGGCTCATAAATTCACTCTGTCATACATTCACTGTGGCTCATAAATTCACTCTGTCATACATTCACTGTGGCTCATAAATTCACTCTGTCATACATTCACTGTGGCTCATAAATTCACTCTGCCATACATTTACTGTGGCTCATAAATTCACTCTGCCATACATTTACTGTGGCTCATACATTCACTCTGCCATACATTTACTGTGGCTCATAAATTCACTCTGCCATACATTCACTGTGGCTCATAAATTCACTCTGCCATACATTTACTGTGGCTCATAAATTCACTCTGCCATACATTTACTGTGGCTCATACATTCTCCTATGAGGTCATCTGGCTCATGGTCACAACAGTCTGATCAGTGAAGTGAATGTCCTCTATTTGGTGTTAAAAGCTTTCTCAGTGGGGGCTCGGCTACGCTCCGCTACTCTCCACTACTTTCCGCTACTTTCCACTCTCTCAACCCCCCCCCCAGCTCTCAGCTCATCCAACCACTGAGGTGGTGTCATTAGTATTCAAGATAAGTCCAGGGGGATCTGGCTGTGACTGACTTTAAAAGGAATTTGATGTCGGAGCCATCGTTTAGGGATGTAGCTCTCTTAACCTCCAAAACATCCATTATAAATGTCAGAAACCAGCTAAGAAATGACTCTGAAACAACTTTGGAATGCCAGAGAAGAAGAGTCTTCGTACTGTGAGGGTAGTAGTAGAGTGATAGTAATGGGAGGGTAGTAGTAGTAGAGTGGTAGTACTGGGAGGGTAGTAGTAGTAGAGTGATAGTACTGGGAGGGTAGTAGTAGTAGAGTGGTAGTACTGGGAGGGTAGTAGTAGTAGAGTGGTAGTACTGGGAGGGTAGTAGAGTAGAGTGGTAGTACTGGGAGGGTAGTAGTAGTAGAGTGGTAGTACTGGAAGGGTAGAAGTAGTAGAGTGGTAGTACTGGGAGGGTAGTAGAGTAGAGTGGTAGTAATGGGAGGGTAGTAGTAGTAGAGTGGTAGTAATGGGAGGGTAGTAGTAGTAGAGTGGTAGTACTGGGAGGGTAGTAGAGTAGAGTGGTAGTAATGGGAGGGTAGTAGTAGAGTGATAGTACTGGGAGGGTAGTAGTAGTAGAGTGGTAGTACTGGGAGGGTAGTAGAGTAGAGTGGTAGTAATGGGAGGGTAGTAGTAGAGTGGTAGTACTGGGAGGGTAGTAGTAGTAGAGTGGTAGTACTGGGAGGGTAGTAGTAGTAGAGTGGTAGTACTGAGAGGATAGTAGTAGTAGAGTGGTAGTACTGAGAGGGTAGTAGTAGTAGAGTGGTAATACTGAGAGGGTAGTAGTAGTAGAGTGGTAGTACTGAGAGGATAGTAGTAGTAGAGTGGTAGTACTGAGAGGGTAGTAGTAGTAGAGTGGTAGTACTGAGAGAATAGTAGTAGTAGAGTGGTAGTACTGAGAGGGTAGTAGTAGTAGAGTGGTACTACTGAGAGGATAGTAGTAGAGTGCTAGTACTGAGAGGGTAGTAGTAGTAGAGTGGTAGAAGTTGGACGTTATTAACACATTCACCAACGGTGACTGTTTGGCTCGATCCCAGACATATCGACCTGAGTAGTAGGTTCTTCCCGCTGAAACACAGGGACCTTGGAAAGCTTTCGTCAAAAGTAGTGCATTATATAGGGAATAGTGTGCCATTTTTGGATGCACACATAATAGTGTATGTTCTGGAGAAAGATACATGCTTCTTTAAGCTTCCCTTCTGGGTTCTGTATTCCTCTGAAGGTCAATAGATCCATCATTGCTGGACAGTGAATCACAGACTAAAGGCCCTTGCAGACGGTACAATTTTAGCGGTTTTATGACACCATTTTGCAGTCTCAGACAACCCTTCCACTTTGTAGGCAGGGTCTTAGCTTGTCAACGATTGTCAGATTTCTAGGCTCGTTCAGTGTGACATGGTCTAGGTTTGCCGATTAAGTACTGCTGCGCGCAGTCGTCGGCTCCGACAAAGTTCTGTCACTGTCAGATTTGGTTGCCATTATCATGTAGTGTGTCTGGTGTAACGAGCTGATCCTGGTGACTGACCAATAGGAACACAGCTGGCACTGAGTATGCACAGCCAAATGAATATCATAGGTTTGATTTAAATGCTTATTGCTGTGCAAGAAGACAGATTTCCATAATAATCTCGTACATATATCTGAAATTAGGCTACCTGATGAGATTTTGATAGATGAACAAAATCGGCAATCAAAATAAACGTACTACCACAGAGACCATGCTATTTTGGGAAGCCTATTTGTTTCTGCCCTTACGGACAATGACTGCGGCCAGAGGTCAGTATAACTGCTGTACAATGCAGTATAATTGCAGATGGAGTGCAGTATAACTGCTCTACAATGCAGTATAATTGCAGATGGAGTGCAGTATAACTGCTCTACAATGCAGTATAATTGCAGATGAACAGCAGTATAACTGCTGTACAATGCAGTATAATTGCAGATGGAGTGCAGTATAACTGCTGTAAAATGCAGTATAATTGCAGATGGATCTCAGTATAACTGCTGTACAATGCAGTATAATTCCAGATGGAGTGCAGTATAACTGCTGTACAATGCAGTATAATTGCAGATGGAGTGCAGTATAACTGCTGTACAATGCAGTATAATTGCAGATGGATCTCAGTATACCTGCTGTACAATGCAGTATAATTGCAGATGGACTGCAGTATAACTGCTGTACAATGCAGTATAATTGCAGATGGAGGGCAGTATAACTGCTGTACAATGCAATATAATTGCAGATGGACTGCAGTATAACTGCTGTACAATGCAGTATAATTGCAGATGGAGTGCAGTATAACTGCTGTACAATGCAGTATAATTGCAGATGGAGTTCAGTATAACTGCTGTACAATGCAGTATAATTGCAGATGGACTGCAGTATAACTGATGTACAATGCAGTATAATTGCAGATGGAGTGCAGTATAACTGCTGTCCAATGCAATATAATTGCAGATGGAGTGCAGTTATAACTGCAGTATGTTGCAAATACTGTATCTAAGTAAATATAAATAAATATAAATCAAACTGGATGGGCATCAGAAATCGATGGGAGAGGTTGAGGATAGATGAAGGACTAAAAACAAACATTTTTATTTTACCAGGCAAGTCAGTTAAGATCAAATTCTTATTTTCAATGACAGCCTAGGAACAGTGGGTTAACTGCCTGTTCAGGGGCAGAATGACAGATTTGTACCTTGTCAGCTCGGGGATTCGAACTTGCAAACTTTTGGTTACTAGTCCAACGCTCTAACCACTAGGCTACCCTGCCGCCCCATAATATAACTGTTGTAAAATATACTGTGTCCGTAAAATGTATATAGTATGTATGAGTATATAGTATGTATAGGTATATAGTATGTATAAGTATATAGTATGTATAAGTATATAGTATGTATAAGTATATAGTATGTATAAGCTGGAAGTAGAAGCCTAAGTGTTGTTGTCCATTAGTTTACTGCAACTAGGGGAGGGGTGGTAAGGTTAATGGACAATAATATAGGAAAATATATTTGTACTATGTACTATTTTCTACATGTAAAATAATAGTGAAGATATCAAAACTATGAAATAACACATATGGAATCAGGTAGTAACTAAAAAAGTGTTAAACCTATTTAGTGTGAGTGTGAATGTGTATGTGTGTGTTTTGTGTGTGTGAGCATATGTTGTGTGTGTTTGTGTGTATGTTAGAGAGTCGGTGTAGTATGTGTGAGTGTGTGGGTCCAGTGAAGGTGCATAGAGCCAGCACAAGAGAGTCGGTGTAGTATGTGTGAGTGTGTGGGTCCAGTGAAGGTGCATAGAGCCAGCACAAGAGAGTCGGTGTAGTATGTGTGAGTGTGTGGGTCCAGTGAAGGTGCATAGAGCCAGCACAAGAGAGTCGGTGTAGTATGTGTGAGTGTGTGGGTCCAGTGAACGTGCATAGAGCCAGCACAAGAGAGTCAGTGTAGTATGTGTGAGTGTGTAGGTCCAGTGAACGTGCATAGAGCCAGCACAAGAGAGTCAGTGTAGTATGTGTGAGTGTGTAGGTCCAGTGAACGTGCATAGAGCCAACACAAGAGAGTCAGTGTAGTATGTGTGAGTGTGTAGGTCCAGTGAACGTGCATAGAGCCAGCACAAGAGAGTCAGTGTAGTATGTGTGAGTGTGTAGGTCCAGTGAAGGTGCATAGAGCCAGCACAAGAGAGTCAGTGTAGTATGTGTGAGTGTGTAGTTCCAGTGAACGTGCATAGAGCCAGCACAAGAGAGTCAGTGTAGTATGTGTGAGTGTGTAGGTCCAGTGAACGTGCATAGAGCCAGCACAAGAGAGTCAGTGTAGTATGTGTGAGTGTGTAGGTCCAGTGAAGGTGCATAGAGCCAGCACAAGAGAGTCAGTGTAGTATGTGTGAGTGTGTAGGTCCAGTGAAGGTGCATAGAGCCAGCACAAGAGAGTCAGTGTAGTATGTGTGAGTGTGTAGGTCCAGTGAACGTGCATAGAGCCAGCACAAGAGAGTCAGTGTAGTATGTGTGAGTGTGTAGGTCCAGTGAAGGTGCATAGAGCCAGCACAAGAGAGTCAGTGTAGTATGTGTGAGTGTGTAGGTCCAGTGAAGGTGCATAGAGCCAGCACAAGAGAGTCAGTGTAGTATGTGTGAGTGTGTAGGTCCAGTGAAGGTGCATAGAGCCAGCACTAGAGAGTCAGTGTAGTATGTGTGAGTGTGTAGGTCCAGTGAACGTGCATAGAGCCAGCACAAGAGAGTCAGTGTAGTATGTGTGAGTGTGTAGGTCCAGTGAAGGTGCATAGAGCCAGCACTAGAGAGTCAGTGTAGTATGTGTGAGTGTGTAGGTCCAGTGAACGTGCATAGAGCCAGCACTAGAGAGTCAGTGTAGTATGTGTGAGTGTGTAGGTCCAGTGAAGGTGCATAGAGCCAGCACAAGAGAGTCAGTGTAGTATGTGTGAGTGTGTAGGTCCAGTGAACGTGCATAGAGCCAGCACAAGAGAGTCAGTGTAGTATGTGTGAGTGTGTAGGTCCAGTGAACGTGCATAGAGCCAGCACAAGAGAGTCAGTGTAGTATGTGTGAGTGTGTAGGTCCAGTGAAGGTGCATAGAGCCAGCACAAGAGAGTCAGTGTAGTATGTGTGAGTGTGTAGGTCCAGTGAACGTGCATAGAGCCAGCACAAGAGAGTCAGTGTAGTATGTGTGAGTGTGTAGGTCCAGTGAACGTGCATAGAGCCAGCACAAGAGAGTCAGTGTAGTATGTGTGAGTGTGTAGGTCCAGTGAAGGTGCATAGAGCCAGCACAAGAGAGTCAGTGTAGTATGTGTGAGTGTGTAGGTCCAGTGAACGTGCATAGAGCCAGCACAAGAGAGTCAGTGTAGTATGTGTGAGTGTGTAGGTCCAGTGAACGTGCATAGAGCCAGCACAAGAGAGTCAGTGTAGTATGTGTGAGTGTGTAGGTCCAGTGAACGTGCATAGAGCCAGCACAAGAGAGTCAGTGTAGTATGTGTGAGTGTGTAGGTCCAGTGAACGTGCATAGAGCCAGCACAAGAGAGTCAGTGTAGTATGTGTGAGTGTGTAGGTCCAGTGAAGGTGCATAGAGCCAGCACAAGAGAGTCAGTGTAGTATGTGTGAGTGTGTAGGTCCAGTGAAGGTGCATAGAGCCAGCACAAGAGAGTCAGTGTAGTATGTGTGAGTGTGTAGGTCCAGTGAACGTGCATAGAGCCAGCACAAGAGAGTCAGTGTAGTATGTGTGAGTGTGTAGGTCCAGTGAAGGTGCATAGAGCCAGCACAAGAGAGTCAGTGTAGTATGTGTGAGTGTGTAGGTCCAGTGAACGTGCATAGAGCCAGCACAAGAGAGTCAGTGTAGTATGTGTGAGTGTGTAGGTCCAGTGAAGGTGCATAGCGCCAGCACAAGAGAGTCAGTGTAGTATGTGTGAGTGTGTAGGTCCAGTGAACGTGCATAGAGCTAGCACAAGAGAGTCAGTGTAGTATGTGTGAGTGTGTAGGTCCAGTGAACGTGCATAGAGCCAGCACAAGAGAGTCAGTGTAGTATGTGTGAGTGTGTAGGTCCAGTGAACGTGCATAGAGCCAGCACAAGAGAGTCAGTGTAGTATGTGTGAGTGTGTAGGTCCAGTGAAGGTGCATAGAGCCAGCACAAGAGAGTCAGTGTAGTATGTGTGAGTGTGTAGGTCCAGTGAACGTGCATAGAGACAGCACAATAGAGTCAGTGTAGTATGTGTGAGTGTGTAGGTCCAGTGAAGGTGCATAGAGCCAGCACAAGAGAGTCAGTGTAGTATGTGTGAGTGTGTAGGTCCAGTGAACGTGCATAGAGCCAGCACAAGAGAGTCAGTGTTGTATGTGTGAGTGTGTAGGTCCAGTGAAGGTGCATAGAGCCAGCACAAGAGAGTCAGTGTAGTATGTGTGAGTGTGTAGGTCCAGTGAACGTGCATAGAGCCAGCACAAGAGAGTCAGTGTAGTATGTGTGAGTGTGTAGGTCCAGTGAACGTGCATAGAGCCAGCACAAGAGAGTCAGTGTAGTATGTGTGAGTGTGTAGGTCCAGTGAACGTGCATAGAGCCAGCACAAGAGAGTCAGTGTAGTATGTGTGAGTGTGTAGGTCCAGTGAACGTGCATAGAGCCAGCACAAGAGAGTCAGTGTAGTATGTGTGAGTGTGTAGGTCCAGTGAACGTGCATAGAGCCAGCACAAGAGAGTCAGTGTAGTATGTGTGAGTGTGTAGGTCCAGTGAACGTGCATAGAGCCAGCACAAGAGAGTCAGTGTAGTATGTGTGAGTGTGTAGGTCCAGTGAACGTGCATAGAGCCAGCACAAGAGAGTCAGTGTAGTATGTGTGAGTGTGTAGGTCCAATGAAGGTGCATAGAGCCTGCACAAGAGAGTCAGTGTAGTATGTGTGAGTGTGTAGGTCCAGTGAACGTGCATAGAGCCAGCACAAGAGAGTCAGTGTAGTATGTGTGAGTGTGTAGGTCCAGTGAACGTGCATAGAGCCAGCACAAGAGAGTCAGTGTAGTATGTGTGAGTGTGTAGGTCCAGTGAACGTGCATAGAGCCAGCACAAGAGAGTCAGTGTAGTATGTGTGAGTGTGTAGGTCCAGTGAACGTGCATAGAGCCAGCACAAGAGAGTCAGTGTAGTATGTGTGAGTGTGTAGGTCCAGTGAACGTGCATAGAGCCAGCACAAGAGAGTCAGTGTAGTATGTGTGAGTGTGTAGGTCCAGTGAACGTGCATAGAGCCAGCACAAGAGAGTCAGTGTAGTATGTGTGAGTGTGTAGGTCCAGTGAAGGTGCATAGAGCCAGCACAAGAGAGTCAGTGTAGTATGTGTGAGTGTGTAGGTCCAGTGAACGTGCATAGAGACAGCACAATAGAGTCAGTGTAGTATGTGTGAGTGTGTAGGTCCAGTGAAGGTGCATAGAGCCAGCACAAGAGAGTCAGTGTAGTATGTGTGAGTGTGTAGGTCCAGTGAACGTGCATAGAGCCAGCACAAGAGAGTCAGTGTTGTATGTGTGAGTGTGTAGGTCCAGTGAAGGTGCATAGAGCCAGCACAAGAGAGTCAGTGTAGTATGTGTGAGTGTGTAGGTCCAGTGAACGTGCATAGAGCCAGCACAAGAGAGTCAGTGTAGTATGTGTGAGTGTGTAGGTCCAGTGAACGTGCATAGAGCCAGCACAAGAGAGTCAGTGTAGTATGTGTGAGTGTGTAGGTCCAGTGAACGTGCATAGAGCCAGCACAAGAGAGTCAGTGTAGTATGTGTGAGTGTGTAGGTCCAGTGAACGTGCATAGAGCCAGCACAAGAGAGTCAGTGTAGTATGTGTGAGTGTGTAGGTCCAGTGAACGTGCATAGAGCCAGCACAAGAGAGTCAGTGTAGTATGTGTGAGTGTGTAGGTCCAGTGAACGTGCATAGAGCCAGCACAAGAGAGTCAGTGTAGTATGTGTGAGTGTGTAGGTCCAGTGAACGTGCATAGAGCCAGCACAAGAGAGTCAGTGTAGTATGTGTGAGTGTGTAGGTCCAATGAAGGTGCATAGAGCCTGCACAAGAGAGTCAGTGTAGTATGTGTGAGTGTGTAGGTCCAGTGAACGTGCATAGAGCCAGCACAAGAGAGTCAGTGTAGTATGTGTGAGTGTGTAGGTCCAGTGAACGTGCATAGAGCCAGCACAAGAGAGTCAGTGTAGTATGTGTGAGTGTGTAGGTCCAGTGAACGTGCATAGAGCCAGCACAAGAGAGTCAGTGTAGTATGTGTGAGTGTGTAGGTCCAGTGAACGTGCATAGAGCCAGCACAAGAGAGTCAGTGCAAAAAAAGGGGGTCAATGTATATAGTCGGGTAGCCATTTGATTAACTGTTCAGCAGTCTCATGGCTTGGGGATAGATTATAAACTGTTAGGGAGCCTTTTGGTCCCAGACTTGGCGCTCCGGTATCGCTTGCTGTGCGGTAGCAGAGAGAACAGTCTATGACTTGGGTGGCTGAAGTCTTTGACTATTTTTAGGGCCTTCCTCTGACAATGCCTGGTATAGATTTCATTGATGGCAGGGGGCTCGACCCCAGTGATGTACTGGGCCATACGCACCACCCTCTGTAGTACCAAGCAGTTGTCATATCAAGTGGTGATGCAGCCAGTCAAGATTCTCTCAATGGTGCAGCTGTAGAACTTTTTGAAGATCTGAGGGCTCATGCCAAATCTTTTCAACCTCCTGAGGGGAAGAGGCGTTGTCGTGCCCTCTTCACGACTTTGTTGGTGTGTTTGAATCATGACAGGTCCTTAGTGATGTGGAAACCGAGGAACTTGATGCTCTCGGCTTGCTCCACTGCAGCCCGTCGATGTGAATGGGGGCATGCTTGGCCCTCCATTTCCTGTAGTCCACGATCAGCTCCTTTGTCTTGTTGACGTTGAGGGAGAGATTGTTGTCCTATAGGCCATCTCATCGTCGTCTGTTATCAGGCCTACCATTATCCACCAAACTTACTAATGGTGTTGGAGTTATGCGCAGCCAGGAAGTACAGGAGGGGACTAGGCACGCACCCCTAAGGGGCCCCCGTGTTGAGGATCAGCGTATTAGATGTGTTGTTGTCTACCCTCACCACCTCAGGGTGGCCCGTCAGGAAGGCCAGGGAGGCATAGTTATTTAACATTTAACATTTAAGTCATTTAGCAGACGCTCTTATCCAGAGCGACTTACAAATTGGTGCATTCACCTTATGACATCCAGTAGAACAGTCACTTTACAATAGTGCATCTAAATCTTAAAGGGGTGGGGGGGGTGAGAAGGATTACTTATCCTATCCTAGGTATTCCTTAAAGAGGTGGGGTTTCAGGTGTCTCCGGAAGGTGGTGATTGACTCCGCTGTCCTGGCGTCGTGAGGGAGTTTGTTCCACCATTGGGGGGCCAGAGCAGCGAACAGTTTTGACTGGGCTGAGCGGGAACTGTACTTCCTCAGTGGTAGGGAGGCGAGCAGGCCAGAGGTGGATGAACGCAGTGCCCTTGTTTGGGTGTAGGGCCTGATCAGAGCCTGGAGGTACTGAGGTGCCGTTCCCCTCACAGCTCCGTAGGCAAGCACCATGGTCTTGTAGCGGATGCGAGCTTCAACTGGAAGCCAGTGGAGAGAGCGGAGGAGCGGGGTGACGTGAGAGAACTTGGGAAGGTTGAACACCAGACGGGCTGCGGCGTTCTGGATGAGTTGTAGGGGTTTAATGGCACAGGCAGGGAGCCCAGCCAACAGCGAGTTGCAGTAATCCAGACGGGAGATGACAAGTGCCTGGATTAGGACCTGCGCCGCTTCCTGTGTGAGGCAGGGTCGTACTCTGCGGATGTTGTAGAGCATGAACCTACAGGAACGGGCCACCGCCTTGATGTTAGTTGAGAACGACAGGGTGTTGTCCAGGATCACGCCAAGGTTCTTAGCGCTCTGGGAGGAGGACACAATGGAGTTGTCAACCGTGATGGCGAGATCATGGAACGGGCAGTCCTTCCCCGGGAGGAAGAGCAGCTCCGTCTTGCCGAGGTTCAGCTTGAGGTGGTGATCCGTCATCCACACTGATATGTCTGCCAGACATGCAGAGATGCGATTCGCCACCTGGTCATCAGAAGGGGGAAAGGAGAAGATTAATTGTGTGAGAAGGTCATTCAGAGAGAGATAGCGGGAGAGCTGGCCAAGGACG
Source organism: Oncorhynchus gorbuscha (assembly GCF_021184085.1). NCBI lineage: Eukaryota > Metazoa > Chordata > Actinopteri > Salmoniformes > Salmonidae > Oncorhynchus > Oncorhynchus gorbuscha. The sequence continues at coordinate 571,392 of NC_060179.1, read as the reverse complement.
GCACGTTCAAGAGTTTTGGAGAGAAAAGAAAGAAGGGATACTGGTCTGTAGTTGTTGTTTAAGATACCCATTAGCTATTGCACATGCAGTAGCTACTCTTCCTGGGGCCCACATAAAACGTACAAACACATGATTGAGCTGTCTGCTGTTTTACGGGCTCCTAACCAATTTAGGAGCCCGTAAAATAGCAGTTCAGACGTCTTTTGTCCTCGTCTTGTCGTGTCCTGTATATATATATATTTACAACTTTTTTCACGTACATTTTATTTTTATTTTCCATCAACTCATCTTCAAAACACTCTCCTGCAACCCGCCTCACCAATTTATATTTATAAAAAAGTATTATTTACCTCAAATCTGTAATCCTCCAAGAATCTAGCCAGAAACTAGCCAGAAACTCCAAGAAGCTAGCCAGAAGCTAGCCAGGAGCTAGCCAGAAGCTAGCTCAGAAGCTAATCCAGAAGCTAATCAGAAGCTAGTTCAGAAGCTAGTTCAGAAGCTAGTTCAGAAGCTAGTTAGCTTCTTTACTGGCAAATCGTTAGTATTCAGCTAACCTCGGTTTGTGGTCATCAGCTATCCTTTAGCTCGAAAATCTATCGCCAGTTTTGTACGGCGCAGCGCGGCTCGGAACTGAACATACCGGACCAATTTTTCTCTCCATGTCCCTGGATTTCAACTGCTCTCTGGACATTCATACCCGGATCTCACAGCTAGCTAGCTGCTATCCGTGTGACTATCGGCTTTCGTCGATTCCGGAGCAAACATCAATTATTCCGGAGCTAGCCAGCTCCGTCAATCACTCCTGAGTTCCATCAATCACTCCTGGGCTGCAGTCACCTATCCGGATCCGTTTTACTACTGCCTACGCGGAGCCCCACCGGACCTTCACAACTGGACTGCCGACGTTATCTACCCAAAGGAGATCCGGCTGGCTCCTCCGTCGCGACGTTACCTGAGCGCCCATCTGCGGCCTGCTAACCGTTAGCTGTCTTACCGGCTGCTATCTGAATGTACAATCGGACAATTTATTTATTTTTTATTATTATGTTTTCTTCTTGGGCCTCTATAACTATATCTATTGTTTTTATTTTTGTTGTTGTTGTGTGATTTGGATTAATCCCCTCTACAACACGGAACCCCACTAATCTACTGACGGAACGCAAGAGGTGGCTAACAACAGACCTCCATCCTATGCTAGCTTGCTACCGATAGCCTGGCTAGCTGTCTAAATCGCCGTGACTCCCAACCAACCTCTCCACTCACTGGACCCTTTTGATCACTCGACTAAGCATGCCTCTCCTTAATGTCAATATGTCTTGTCCATTGCTGTTCTGGTTAATGTTTATTGGCTTATTTCACTGTAGAGCCTCTAGTCCTGCTCACTATACCTTATCCAACCTATTAGTTCCACCACCCACACATGCAATGACATCTCCTGGTTTCAATGATGTTTCTAGAGACAATATCTCTCTCTTCATCACTCAATACCTAGGTTTACCTCCACTGTATTCACATCCTACCATACCTTTGTCTGTACATTATACCTTGATGCTATTTTATCGCCCCCAGAAACCTCCTTTTACTCTCTGTTCCAGACGTTCTAGACGACCAATTCTTATTGCTATTAGCCGCACCCTTATTCTACTCCTCCTATGTTCCTCTGGCGATGTAGAGGTGAATCCAGGCCCTGCAGTGCCTAGCTCCACTCTTATTCCCCAGGCGCTCTCTTTTGACGACTTCTGTAACCGTAATAGCCTTGGTTTCATGCATGTTAACATTAGAAGCCTCCTCCCTAAGTTTGTTCTATTCACTGCTTTAGCACACTCTGCCAACACAGATGTTCTAGCTGTGTCTGAATCCTGGCTTAGGAAGACCACCAAAATTTCAGAAATGTTTATTCCAAACAACATTTTCAGACAAGATAGAACTGCCAAAGGGGGCGGTGTTGCAATCTACTGCAAAGATAGCCTGCAGAGTTCTGTCCTACTATCCAGGTCTGTACCCGAACAATTTGAACTTCTACTTTTAAAAATCCACCTCTCTAAAAACAAGTCTCTCACCGTTGCCGCCTGCTATAGACCACCCTCTGCCCCCAGCTGTGCTCTGGACACCATATGTGAACTGATTGCCCCCCATTTATCTTCAGAGCTCGTGCTGCTAGGCGACCTAAACTGGAACATGCTTAAAACCCCAGTCATCCTACAATCTAAACTTGATGCCCTCAATCTCACACAAATTATCAATGAACCTACCAGGTACCTCCCCAAAGCCTTAAACACGGGCACCCTCATAGATATCATCCTAACCAACTTCCCCTCTAAATACACCTCTGCTGTCTTCAACCAAGATCTCAGCGATCACTGCCTCATTGCCTGCATCCGTAATGGGTCAGCGGTCAAACGACCTCCACTCATCACTGTAAAACGCTCCCTGAAACACTTCAGCGAGCAGGCCTTTCTAATCGACCTGGCCGGGGTATCCTGGAAGGATATTGATCTCATCCCATCAGTAGAGGATGCCTGGATATTTTTTTTAAATGCCTTCCTAACCATCTTAAATAAACATGCCCCATTCAAGAAATTTAGAACCAGGAACAGATATAGCCCTTGGTTCTCCCCAGAGCTGACTGCCCTTAACCAACACAAAAACATCCTATGGCGTTCCGCATTAGCATCGAACAGCCCCCGTGATATGCAGCTGTTCAGGGAAGCTAGAAACCATTATACACAGGCAGTTAGAAAAGCCAAGGCTAGCTTTTTCAAGCAGAAATTTGCTTCCTGCAACACTAACTCAAAAAAGTTCTGGGACACTGTAAAGTCCATGGAGAATAAGAACACCTCCTCCCAGCTGCCCACTGCACTGAAGATAGGAAACACTGTCACCACTGATAAATCCACCATAATTGAGAATTTCAATAAGCATTTTTCTACAGCTGGCCATGCTTTCCACCTGGCTACTCCTACCCTGGTCAACTGCACTGCACCCCCAACAACAACTCGCCCAAGCCTTCCCCATTTCTCCTTCTCCCAAATCCATTCAGCTGATGTTCTGAAAGAGCTGCAAAATCTGGACCCCTACAAATCAGCCGGGCTAGACAATCTGGACCCTTTCTTTCTAAAAATTATCTGCCGAAATTGTTGCCACCCCTATTACTAGCCTGTTCAACCTCTCTTTCGTGTCGTCTGAGATTCCCAAAGATTGGAAAGCAGCTGCGGTCATCCCCCTCTTCAAAGGGGGGGACACTCTTGACCCAAACTGCTACAGACCTATATCTATCCTACCATGCCTTTCTAAGGTCTTCGAAAGCCAAGTCAACAAACAGATTACCGACCATTTTGAATCTCACCATACCTTCTCTGCTATGCAATCTGGTTTCAGAGCTGGTCATGGGTGCACCTCAGCCACGCTCAAGGTCCTAAACGATATCTTAACCGCCATCGATAAGAAACATTACTGTGCAGCCGTATTCATTGATCTGGCCAAGGCTTTCGCCTCTGTCAATCACCACATCCTCATCGGCAGACTCGACAGCCTTGGTTTCTCAAATGATTGCTTCGCCTGGTTCACCAACTACTTCTCTGATAGAGTTCAGTGTGTCAAACCGGAGGGTCTGCTGTCCGGACCTCTGGCAGTCTCTATGGGGGTGCCACAGGGTTCAATTCTTGCACCGACTCTCTTCTCTGTATACATCAATGAGGTCGCTCTTGCTGCTGGTGAGTCTCTGATCCACCTCTACGCAGACGACACCATTCTGTATACTTCCGGCCCTTCTTTGGACACTGTGTTAACAACCCTCCAGGCAAGCTTCAATGCCATACAACTCTCCTTCCGTGGCCTCCAACTGCTCTTAAATACAAGTAAAACAAAACGCATGCTCTTCAACCGATCGCTACCTGCACCTACCCGCCTGTCCAACATCACTACTATGGATGGCTCTTACGTGGACAACTACAAATACTTAGGTGTCTGGTTAGACTGTAAACTCTCCTTCCAGACCCATATCAAACATCTCCAATCCAAAGTTAAATCTAGAATTGGCTTCCTATTTCGCAACAAAGCATCCTTCACTCATGCTGCCAAACACACCCTTGTAAAACTGACCATCCTACCAATCCTCGACTTTGGCGATGTCATTTACAAAATAGCCTCCAATACCCTACTCAACAAATTGGATGCAGTCTATCACAGTGCAATCCGTTTTGTCACCAAAGCCCCATATACTACCCACCATTGCGACCTGTACGCTCTCGTTGGCTGGCCCTCGCTTCATACTCGTCGCCAAACCCACTGGCTCCATGTCATCTACAAGACCCTGCTAGGTAAAGTCCCCCCCTTATCTCAGCTCGCTGGTCACCATAGCATCTCCCACCTGTAGCACACGCTCCAGCAGGTATATCTCTCTAGTCACCCCCAATACCAATTCTTTCTTCGGCCGCCTCTCCTTCCAGTTCTCTGCTGCCAATGACTGGAACGAACTACAAAAATCTCTGAAACTGGAAACACTTATCTCCCTCACTAGCTTTAAGCACCAACTGTCAGAGTAGCTCACAGATTACTGCACCTGTACATAGCCCACCTTCTGGTAGCTCAGTTGGTAGAGCATGGCGCTTGTAACGCCAGGGTAGTGGGTTCAATTCCCGGGACCACCCATACGTAGAATGTATGCACACATGACTGTAAGTCGCTTTGGATAAAAGCGTCTGCTAAATGGCATATATTATATTATTATTATATTATTATTATATTATTATATTACTATAATTTAGCCCAAACAATTATCGCTTTCCCAACTGTATTTAATTTATTTATTTATTTATTTTGCTCCTTTGCACCACATTATTTTTATTTCTACTTTGCACATTCTTCCATTGCAAAACTACCATTCCAATGTTTTACTTGCTATATTGTATTTACTTTGCCACCATGGCCTTTTTTTGCCTTTACCTCCCTTCTCACCTCATTGCTCACATTGTATATAGACTTGTTTATACTGTATTATTGACTGTATGTTTGTTTTACTCCATGTGTAACTCTGTGTCTGTCACGACTTCTCGCGAAGTCGTTGCCTCTCCTTGTTCGGGCGGTGCTCGGCGTTCAACGTCACCGGTCTTCTAGCCATCATTGATTCTTTTTTCATTTTCCATTGGTTTTGTCTTGTCTTCCCACACACCTGTTTTCAATCCCATTCATTACCTGTCGTGTATTTAACCCTCTGTTTCCCCTCATGTCTTTGTCAGAGATTGATTTGTTGTCAGTGTAGTGTGATTGTTTGTATAGGTGCGCGTCGGGTCTTCGTACCCATGTTTTGTTTGTACATTTATTGTTATGGAGCATACTCGTGGAACTTTATTAAAAGACTCCATATTTAAACTCCATTTGACTCTCCTGCGCCTGACTTCCCTGCCACCTATTACACCTATGCGTGACAGTGTCGTTGTATCTATCGAATTGCTTTGCTTTATCTTGGCCAGGTCGCAATTGTAAATGAGAACTTGTTCTCAACTTCCCTACCTGGTTAAATAAAGGTAAAATAAAAAATAAATAAATAAAAATTTGCATGAATGACACACAAAATCCCTGTCATTTGCACGAAGAAGAGACGGAGGTATCGGGGACCTAGATCGGAGTGCCTTGTAAGGATCTGACGGCGAGTGAGTAATCCCCCCTCTACCATCAGTCCTATTAGCCAATGTGCATTCATTGGATAACAAAATGGATGAGCTCCGATCAAGGCTATCCTACCAACGGGACATTAAACTGTAATATCTTATGCTTCACCGAGTAGTTGCTGAACGACGACATAGATAACATACAGGTGGCGAACATATGACCAGGTGGCGAATCGCATCTCTGCATGTCTGGCAGACATATCAGTGTGGATGACGGATCACCACCTCAAGCTGAACCTCGGCAAGACGGAGCTGCTCTTCCTCCCGGGGAAGGACTGCCCGTTCCATGATCTCGCCATCACGGTTGACAACTCCATTGTGTCCTCCTCCCAGAGCGCTAAGAACCTTGGCGTGATCCTGGACAACACCCTGTCGTTCTCAACTAACATCAAGGCGGTGGCCCGTTCCTGTAGGTTCATGCTCTACAACATCCGCAGAGTACGACCCTGCCTCACACAGGAAGCGGCGCAGGTCCTAATCCAGGCACTTGTCATCTCCCGTCTGGATTACTGCAACTCGCTGTTGGCTGGGCTCCCTGCCTGTGCCATTAAACCCCTACAACTCATCCAGAACGCCGCAGCCCGTCTGGTGTTCAACCTTCCCAAGTTCTCTCACGTCACCCCGCTCCTCCGCTCTCTCCACTGGCTTCCAGTTGAAGCTCGCATCCGCTACAAGACCATGGTGATTGCCTACGGAGCTGTGAGGGGAACGGCACCTCTGTACCTCCAGGCTCTGATCAGGCCCTACACCCAAACAAGGGCACTGCGTTCATCAACCTCTGGCCTGCTCGCCTCCCTACCACTGAGGAAGTACAGTTCCCGCTCAGCCCAGTCAAAACTGTTCGCTGCTCTGGCCCCCCCAATGGTGGAACAAACTCCCTCACGACGCCAGGACAGCGGAGTCAATCACCACCTTCCGGAGACACCTGAAACCCCACCTCTTTAAGGAATACCTAGGATAGGATAAAGTAATCCTTCTCCCCCCCCCCCCCCCCTTAAAAGATTTAGATGCACTATTGTAAAGTGGCTGTTCCACTGGATGTCATAAGGTGAATGCACCAATTTGTAAGTCGCTCTGGATAAGAGCGTCTGCTAAATGACTTAAATGTAAATGTAAATGTATTACAGCTGGCTGGGTTTTCAGTCCATCGGCAAGATTGAACAGCTGCCTCAAGGGGTGTATTAAGGAAGTCTCAAGGTTTTTCTCGCCTGAGGTAGAGTACAGTATCGCATGGTAAGCTGTAGACCACACTATTTACCAAGAGAGTTTTCATCTGTATTTTTCATAGTTGTCTATTTACCACCACAAACTGATCCTGCGCTCTGACGACACTCAACCAGCTGTATAAGGCAAAAAGCAAACAAGAAAAGGCTCATCCAGAGGCGGCGCTCCTAGTGGCTGGGGACTTAAAGGGAAACTTAAATACGTTTTACCTAATATCTACCAGCATGTTAAATATGCAACCAGAGGGGGGAAAAAAACTCTAGACCACCTTTACTCTACACACAGAGAAGAATACAAAGCTCTCCCTCACCCTCCATTTGGCAAATCTGACAATAATTCTATCCTCCTGATTCCTGCTTACAGGCAAAAACGAAAGCAGGAAGTATTAGTGAAATGCTTAATAAAGAAGTCGTCAGGTGACGCAGATGCTAAGCTACAGGACTATTTTGCTAGCACAGTCTGTAATATGTTCCGGGATTCTTCCGATTGCATTGAGGAGTACACCACATCAGTCACTGGATTCATCAATAAGTGCATCAATGACGTCATCCCCACAGTGACCATACGTGTATACCATAAGCAGAAGCCATGGATTACAGGCAACATCCGCACTGAGCTAAAGGGTAGAGGACTATTATTAAGGTGCCGACAGAGATGGCCGCCTCGCTTCAGGTCCTTAGGAAACCATGCAGTCATTTTTTTTCTTCATGTATTATTTCTTACATTGTTGGCCATAAAATCTCAAGTGTTATATACAGCCGGGAAGAACTATTGGATATAAAACATTATGACCAGGAATACGACTTTCCCGATGCGGATCCTTCGGTTGGACCTCCACTCTGGACATGGGATCTTATCCCAGAGGTTGACCCAAAACAACGGGGTCGCTGCAGGAGACTTAGAGGGCGAGCACACCATCCACCGCTTCCGAGCATATTACTCGCCCATTTCCAATCTCTAGACAACAAGGTAGATGAAATTAGGGCACAAGTTGCCTTCCAGAGAGACATCAGAGATTGTAACATTTTCTGTTTCACAGAAACATGGCACACTTATCAGTGTCTGTACAGACACCCGCTTCCTTCACGCATCACGCTGACAGAAACAAACATCTCGCTGGTAAGAAGAAGGGTGGGGTTGTTGCCTTATGATTAACAACTCATGGTGTAATCATAACAACATACAGGAACTTAATACTTTTTGTTCACCTGACCTAGAATTCCTTACAATCAAATGCCGACCCCATTATGTACCAAGATAAGTCTCTTCGATTATAGTCACACCCGTTTATATCCCTCTTAACCTTTCTAGCGCAGCGGAACCCCTCGACAACATTCCGCTGAAAAGGCAGTGCGTGGAATTCAAAACTATTTTTTTGAAATATCTAACTTTCACACATTAACAAGTCCAATACAGCAAATGAAAGACAAACATCTTGTTAATCTATCCATTGTGTCTGATTTCAAAAACGTTTTACAGCTAAAGCACAACATATGATTATGTTAGGTTACCTCCAAGTCGAAAAAACACACAGCCATTTTTCCAGCCAAGGATAGGAGTCACAAAAAGCAGAAATATAGATAAAATGAATCACTAACCTTTGATGATCTTCATCAGATGACACTCATAGGACATCATGTTACACAATACATGTATGTTTTGTTCGATAATATGCATATTTATCTCCAAAAATCTCAGTTTACATTGGCGCCTTACGTGCAGTAATGTTTTGCTTCCAAAACATCCGGTGATTTTGCAGAAATACTCATAATAAACATTGATACAAGATACTAGTGTTATTCACAGAATTAAAGATAGACCTCTCCTTAATGCAACCGCTGTGTCAGATTTCAAAAACACTTTACGGAAAAAGCATAATCTGAGAACGGCGCTCAGAACCCAAAACAGTCAGAGGAATATCCGCCGTTTTGGAATCAACAAAGTTAGAAAGAACACCATAAATATTCACTTACCTTTGATGATCTTCATCAGAAGGCACTCCCAGGAATCCCAGTTCGACAATAAATTACTGATTTGTTCCATAAAGTTCCATCATTTATGTCCAAATAGCCACTTGTTGTTAGCGTGTTCAGCCCATTAATCCATCTTCATGAGGCGCAGGCACTTCATCCAGACAAAAACTCAAAAAGTTCCATTACAGTCCTTTAGAAACATGTCAAACGATGTATGAAATCAATCGTTAAGGTGTTTTTAACATAAAACATCAATAATGTTCCAACCAGAGAATTCCTTTGGAACGAGTGGTAACTCTGTCGGGAGCGCGCGTCATGAGATCAAGGCTCTCTGCCAGACCACTGACTCAAAGAGGTCTCATGAGCCCCTCCTTTATAGTAGAATCCTCATTCAAGTTTCAAAAGAAGGTCTTAGTGGAAGCCTTAGGAAGTGCAACCTCATACATATTGAGATATGGCATCGGTAGGCCAAGCTTTGAAAAACTACAAACCTCAGATGTCCCATTTCCTGGTTGGTTATTTCTCAGGTTTTCGCATGCCATATGAGTTCTGTTATACTCGCAGACATCATTCAAACAGTTTTAGAAACTTCAGAGTGTTTTCTATCCAATATTAATAATAATATGCATATATTAGCATCTAGGACTGAGTAGGAGGCAGTTAACTCTGGGCACGCTATTCATCCAAAAGTGAAAATGCTGCCCCCTATCCCAAAAAGGTTATTAAGCAGTCACCTCGACGGCCCTGAAGGAACTTCACTGGACTCTATTTACAGTTGCAGTTGGAAGTTTACATACACCTTAGCCAAATACATTTAAACTCCGTTTTTCAAAATTCCTGACATTTAATCCTAGTAAATATTCCCTGTTTTAGGTCAATTAGGATCACACACTTTATTTTAAGAATGTGAAATGTCAGAATAATAATACGGAGAATTATTTATTTCAGCTTTTAATTCTTTCATCACATTCCCAGTGGGTCAGAAGTTTACATACGCTCAATTAGTATTTGGTAGCATTGCCTTTAAATTGTTTAACTTGGGTCAAATGTTTTGGGTAGCCTCTCACAAGCGTCCCACAATAAATTGGGTGAATTTTGGCCATTCCTCCTGACAGAGTTGGTGTAACTGAGTCAGGTTTGTAGGCCTCCTTGCTCACACAAGCTTTTTCAGTTCTGCCCACAAATGTTCTATGGGATTGAGGTCAGGGCTTTGTGATGGCCACTCCAATACCTTGACTTTGTTTTCCTTTGTGTCATCAGATCAGAGGACATTTCTCCAAAAAGTACGATCTTTGTCCCCATGTGCAGGTGCAAACCGTAGTTTGGCTTTTTATGGCAATTTTGGTGCAGTGGCTTCTTCCTTGCTGAGCCACCTTTCAGGTTATGTCGATATAGGACTCATTTTACTGTGGATATAGATACTTTTGTACCCGTTTCCTCCAGCATCTTCACAAGGTCCTTTGCTGTTGTTCTGGGATTGATTTGCACTTTTTGCACCAAAGTACATCCATCTCTAGGAGACAGAATGCATCTCGTTCCTTGGTGGTATGATGGCTGCGTGGTCCCATGGTGTTTATACTTGCTTACTATTGTTTGTACAGATGAACGTGGTACCTTCAGGCGTTTGGAAATTTCTCCCAAGGATGAACCAGACTTGTGGAGGTCTACAGTTCTTGGCTGATTTCTTTAGATTTTCCCATGATGTCAAGCAAAGAGGCACTGAGTTTGAAGGTAGGCCTTGAAATACATCCACAGATACACCTCCAAATGATGTCACTTAGCCTATCAGAAGCTTCTAAAGCCATGACATCATTTTATGGAATTTTCAATTTAGTGTATGTAAACTTCTGACCCACTGGAATTGTGATGCAGTGATTTGTAAGTGAATTAATCTGTCTGTAAACAATTGTTGAAGAAAGTACTTGTCATGCACAAAGTAGATGTCCTAACCGACTTGTCAAAACTATAGTTTGTTAACAAGAAATTTGTGGAGTGGTTGAAAAACAAGTTTTTAACAAAGCTAATCTGAGAACAAGGCTTCCTAAATTCTATCAGCATATCGAATGCACAACATGAGCTGGTAGCATCTGGATCACTGCTACTCTAACTTCAGCGATGCATACAAAGCCCTCCCTTCGGGGAAACATCTGACTATGACTCTTTTTTGTTGCTCCCAGCCTATAGACAGAATCTAGAACAGGAAACGCCCTTGCTCAGGTCTATCCAATGCTGGTCTGACCAATCGGATTCCACGCTTCAAGATTGCTTTGATCACGTGGACTGGGATAAGTTCAGGGTAGCCTCAGATAATAACATTGACATATACGCTGATTCGGTGAGCGAGTTTATTAGCCAGTGCATCTGTGATGTTTTACCCATTGTGACTATTAAAACCTTCCCTAACCAGAAACCGTGGATTGATGGCATCATTTGAGCAAAACTGAAAGCGCGAACCACTGCTTTTAACCAGGGCAAGGTGACGGGAAACATGTCCGAATACAAACAGTGTAGTTATTCCCTCATCAAAGCAATCAAACAAGCTAAGCGTCAGTATAGAGACAAAGTAGAGTTGCAATTGAACGGCTCAGACACAAGAGGTATGTGGCAGGGTCTACAGTCAATCACGGACTACAAGAAGAAAACCAGCACCATCACTGACATTGACTTCTTGCTCCCAGACAAATTAAACAACTATTTTGCTCGCTTTAATAACAATACAGTGCCACTGACACGGCCCGCTACCAAAGCCTGTGGACTCTCCTTCTCCGTGGCCAGCGTAAGTAAAACATTTACATTTGTTAACCTTCATAAGGCTGCCAGCCCAGACAGAATCCCTAGCTGCATCCTCAGAGCATGCACAGACAAGCTGTCTGGTGTGTTTACGGACATATTCCATCCATCACTAGCCCAGTCTGCTGTGCTCACATGCTTCAAGATGGCCACCACTGTTCCTGTCCCCTAGAACGCTAAGGTAATTGAGATAAATGACGATCACCCCGTAGCACTCACTTCTGTCATCATGAAGTGCTTTGAGAGGCTATTTAAGGATCATATCACCTCTACCCTACCTGACACCCTAGACCCACTCCAATTTGCTTACTGCCCCAATAGGTCCATAAACTATGCAATCTCAATCACACTGCCCTATCCCATCTGGACAAGAGGAATACCTATGTAAAAATAATCTAAAACTGTTTTACCTGAGTAACCTACAGTACCAGTCTATACATAACTGAGTAACCTACAGTTACTCTGGTAACAGAGCATTCCATGATGACATGACTCTATACGTAAATGAATGACACATTAAATCAGTTTTTGGTTTGCGTACCATGAAGGCCCGATGTGTTCAGTCCAGGGTCCTTACCTTAGTGATGTGATTGTTGGGAAGGTTGACTCTAGTCAATGAAAATGCAATCATAATGGCTTGCATTCGGCGACAGCCCTAGTTCTCATGGACTCAGGAGTGTATGTCTTCTGCCTGTATGACTCAGGTGATGTTGGGATTTCCCACGTACCATTTCATTCGCTCTTCCAACTGTCCATCAACTCTGGGAGAAATACTCTGTCTATCAAGTCCTGGCTAAACACTGTCTATCAAGTCCTGGCTAAACACTGTCCATCAACTCTGGGAGAAATACTCTGTCTATCAAGTCCTGGCTAAACACTGTCTATCAAGTCCTGGCTAAACACTGTCTATCAAGTCCTGGCTAAACACTGTCCATCAACTCTGGGAGAAATACTCTGTCTATCAAGTCCTGGCTAAACACTGTCTATCAAGTCCTGGCTAAACACTGTCTATCAAGTCCTGGCTAAACACTGTCTATCAAGTCCTAGCTAAACACTGTCTATCAAGTCCTGGCTAAACACTGTCTATCAACTCCTGGCTAAACACTGTCCATCAACTCTGGGAGAAATACTCTGTCTATCAAGTCCTGGCTAAACACTGTCTATCAAGTCCTGGCTAAACACTGTCTATCAAGTCCTGGCTAAACACTGTCCATCAACTCTGGGAGAAATACTCTGTCTATCAAGTCCTGGCTAAACACTGTCTATCAAGTCCTGGCTAAACACTGTCTATCAAGTCCTGGCTGAACACTGTCTATTAAGTCCTGGCTAAACACTGTCTATCAAGTCCTGGCTGAACACTGTCTATTAAGTCCTGGCTAAACACTGTCTATCAAGTCCTGGCTAAACACTGTCTATTAAGTCCTGGCTAAACACTGTCTATCAAGTCCTGGCTAAACACTGTCTATTAAGTCCTGGCTAAACACTGTCTATTAAGTCCTGGCTAAACACTGTCTATCAAGTCCTGGCTAAACACTGTGTCCATCAACTCCTGGCTAAACACTGTCTATCAAGTCCTGGCTAAACACTGTCTATTAAGTCCTGGCTAAACACTGTCTATTAAGTCCTGGCTAAACACTGTCTATTAAGTCCTGGCTAAACACTGTCTATTAAGTCCTGGCTAAACACTGTCTATTAAGTCCTGGCTAAACACTGTCTATTAAGTCCTGGCTAAACACTGTCTATTAAGTCCTGGCTAAACACTGTCTATCAAGTCCTGGCTAAACACTGTGTCCATCAACTCCTGGCTAAACACTGTCTATCAAGTCCTGGCTAAACACTGTCTATTAAGTCCTGGCTAAACACTGTCTATTAAGTCCTGGCTAAACACTGTCTATTAAGTCCTGGCTAAACACTGTCTATCAACTCCTGGCTAAACACTGTGTCCATCAACTCCTGGCTACACGCTGTGTCCATCAACTCCTGGCTAAACACTGTGTCCATCAACTCCTGGCTAAATCCTTGGATCCTAGCGCAGCAGGAGATCATGTATGTTGGAAATATGAATAATTCAAAGTGATTTATAAAAGTAACTATTGTTTGTTGTGTGTTTCTCAGGGGAACTTCTTCTGGCAGGTGAAAATAGGTTACACTGTTGGACACAGCATCTCCCTGATCTCCCTCATCACATCGATAGTCATACTGAGTATCTTCAGGTAAATACCTCCGATAGTCATACTGAGTATCTTCAGGTAAATACCTCCTATAGTCATACTGAGTATCTTCAGGTGGTAACTACCTACAATAGTCTTATTGAGTATCTGCAGGTGGTAACTACCTACAATAGTCTTATTGAGTATCTTCAGGTGGTAACTACCTACAATAGTCTTATTGAATATCTTCAGGTGGTAACTACCTACAATAGTCTTATTGAATATCTTCAGGTGGTAACTACCTACTATAGTCTTATTGAGTATCTTCAGGTGGTAACTACCTACTATAGTCTTATTGAATATCTTCAGGTGGTAACTACCTACAATAGTCTTATTGAGTATCTTCAGGTGGTAAATACCTACAATAGTCTTATTGAATATCTTCAGGTGGTAACTAACTACAATAGTCTTATTGAATATCTTCAGGTGGTAACTACCTACAATAGTCTTATTGAATATCTTCAGGTGGTAACTACCTACAATAGTCTTATTGAGTATCTTCAGGTGGTAACTACCTACTATAGTCTTATTGAGTATCTTCAGGTGGTAACTACCTACAATAGTCTTATTGAGTATCTGCAGGTGGTAACTACCTACTATAGTCTTATTGAGTATCTTCAGGTGGTAACTACCTACAATAGTCTTATTGAGTATCTGCAGGTGGTAACTACCTACTATAGTCTTATTGAGTATCTGCAGGTGGTAACTACCTACTATAGTCTTATTGAATATCTTCAGGTGGTAACTACCTACTATAGTCTTATTGAGTATCTTCATGTGGTAACTACCTACAATAGTCTTATTGAGTATCTGCAGGTGGTAACTACCTACAATAGTCTTATTGAATATCTTCAGGTGGTAACTACCTACAATAGTCTTATTGAATATCTTCAGGTGGTAACTACCTACAATAGTCTTATTGAATATCTTCAGGTGGTAACTACCTACAATAGTCTTATTGAGTATCTTCAGGTGGTAACTACCTACTATAGTCTTATTGAGTATCTTCAGGTGGTAACTACCTGCTATAGTCTTATTGAATATCTTCAGGTGGTAACTACCTACTATAGTCTTATTGAGTATCTTCATGTGGTAACTACCTACTATATTCTTATTGAGTATCTTCAGGAAAATACCTACTATAGTCATACTGAGTATCTTCAGGTAACTACCTACAATAGTCTTATTGAGTATCTTCAGGTAACTACCTACTATAGTCATACTGAGTATCTTCAGGTAACTACCTACAATAGTCTTATTGAGTATCTTCAGGTAACTACCTACTATAGTCTTATTGAATATCTGCAGGTAACTACCTACAATAGTCTTATTGAATATCTTCAGGTGGTAACTACCTACTATAGTCTTATTGAGTATCTTCAGGTGGTAACTACCTACAATAGTCTTATTGAATATCTTCAGGTGGTAACTACCTACTATAGTCTTATTGAGTATCTTCATGTGGTAACTACCTACTATATTCTTATTGAATATCTTCAGGTGGTAACTACCTACTATAGTCTTATTGAGTATCTTCATGTGGTAACTACCTACTATATTCTTATTGAGTATCTTCAGGAAAATACCTACTATAGTCATACTGAGTATCTTCAGGTAACTACCTACAATAGTCTTATTGAGTATCTTCAGGTAACTACCTACTATAGTCTTATTGAATATCTGCAGGTAACTACCTACAATAGTCTTATTGAATATCTTCAGGTGGTAACTACCTACTATAGTCTTATTGAGTATCTTCAGGTGGTAACTACCTACAATAGTCTTATTGAATATCTTCAGGTGGTAACTACCTACTATAGTCTTATTGAGTATCTTCATGTGGTAACTACCTACTATATTCTTATTGAATATCTTCAGGTGGTAACTACCTACTATAGTCTTATTGAGTATCTTCATGTGGTAACTACCTACTATATTCTTATTGAGTATCTTCAGGAAAATACCTACTATAGTCATACTGAGTATCTTCAGGTAACTACCTACAATAGTCTTATTGAGTATCTTCAGGTAACTACCTACTATAGTCTTATTGAATATCTGCAGGTAACTACCTACAATAGTCTTATTGAATATCTTCAGGTGGTAACTACCTACTATAGTCTTATTGAGTATCTTCAGGTGGTAACTACCTACAATAGTCTTATTGAATATCTTCAGGTGGTAACTACCTACAATAGTCTTATTGAATATCTTCAGGTGGTAACTACCTACAATAGTCTTATTGAGTATCTGCAGGTGGTAACTACCTACTATAGTCTTATTGAATATCTTCAGGTGGTAACTACCTACTATAGTCTTATTGAGTATCTTCATGTGGTAACTACCTACAATAGTCTTATTGAGTATCTGCAGGTGGTAACTACCTACAATAGTCTTATTGAATATCTTCAGGTGGTAACTACCTACAATAGTCTTATTGAATATCTTCAGGTGGTAACTACCTACAATAGTCTTATTGAATATCTTCAGGTGGTAACTACCTACAATAGTCTTATTGAATATCTTCAGGTGGTAACTACCTACAATAGTCTTATTGAGTATCTTCAGGTGGTAACTACCTACTATAGTCTTATTGAGTATCTTCAGGTGGTAACTACCTACTATAGTCTTATTGAATATCTTCAGGTGGTAACTACCTACTATATTCTTATTGAGTATCTTCAGGAAAATACCTACTATAGTCATACTGAGTATCTTCAGGTAACTACCTACAATAGTCTTATTGAGTATCTTCAGGTAAATACCTCCTATAGTCTTATTGAGTATCTTCAGGTAAATACCTCCTATAGTCATACTGAGTATCTTCAGGTAAATACCTACTATAGTCATACTGAGTATCTTCAGGTAAATACCTACTATAGTCATACTGAGTATCTTCAGGTAAATACCTACTATAGATTTACTAAGTATCTACACAAACCCACTCACATACATTCATATTGACTCTACACAAACCCACTCACATACATTCATATTGACTCTACACAAACCCACTCACATACATTCATATTGACTCTACACAAACCCACTCACATACATTCATATTGACTCTACACAAACCCACTCACATACATTCATATTGACTCTACACAAACCCACTCACATACATTCATATTGACTCTACACAAACCCACTCACATACATTCATATTGACTCTACACAAACCCACTCACATACATTCATATTGACTCTACACAAACCCACTCACATACATTCATATTGACTCTACACAAACCCACTCACATACATTCATCATAGAAACTGCACTGCTGCTACTCTGTCTATCATATATCCTGATGTCTAATCACCTTTACCTTTACATATCTACGTCCATCACTCCAGTATCCCTGCACATTGTAAATATGGTGAGGACTAAAATCAGGGATGAGAACTGCAGGGAGGAGACCACTGTGCAGAGACAGGATGTGTAGTGTGTAGGGCCTAGTGAGTGTGCATAGAGACAGGATGTGTAGTGTGTAGAGCCCTGTGAGTGTGCATAGAGACAGGATGTGTAGTGTGTAGGGCCCTGTGAGTGTGCATAGAGACAGGGTGTGTAGTGTGTAGGGCCCTGTGAGTGTGCATAGAGACAGGGTGTGTAGTGTGTAGGGCCCTGTGAGTGTGCATAGAGACAGGGTGTGTAGTGTGTAGGGCCCTGTGCGTGTGCATAGAGACAGGGTGTGTAGTGTGTAGGGCCCTGTGAGTGTGCATAGAGACAGGGTGTGTAGTGTGTAGGGCCCTGTGAGTGTGCATAGAGACAGGGTGTGTAGTGTGTAGGGCCCTGTGAGTGTGCATAGAGACAGGGTGTGTAGTGTGTAGGGCCCTGTGCGTGTGCATAGAGACAGGGTGTGTAGTGTGTAGGGCCCTGTGCGTGTGCATAGAGACAGGGTGTGTAGTGTGTAGGGCCCTGTGAGTGTGCATAGAGACAGGGTGTGTAGTGTGTAGGGCCCTGTGCGTGTGCATAGAGACAGGGTGTGTAGTGTGTAGAGCCCTGTGAGTGTGCATAGAGACAGGATGTGTAGTGTGTAGGGCCCTGTGAGTGTGCATAGAGACAGGGTGTGTAGTGTGTAGGGCCCTGTGAGTGTGCATAGAGACAGGGTGTGTAGTGTGTAGGGCCCTGTGAGTGTGCATAGAGACAGGGTGTGTAGTGTGTAGGGCCCTGTGCGTGTGCATAGAGACAGGGTGTGTAGTGTGTAGGGCCCTGTGAATGTGCATAGAGACAGGGTGTGTAGTGTGTAGGGCCCTGTGCGTGTGCATAGAGACAGGGTGTGTAGTGTGTAGGGCCCTGTGAGTGTGCATAGAGACAGGGTGTGTAGTGTGTAGGGCCCTGTGCGTGTGCATAGAGACAGGGTGTGTAGTGTGTAGGGCCCTGTGAGTGTGCATAGAGACAGGGTGTGTAGTGTGTAGGGCCCTGTGCGTGTGCATAGAGACAGGGTGTGTAGTGTGTAGGGCCCTGTGAATGTGCATAGAGACAGGGTGTGTAGTGTGTAGGGCCCTGTGCGTGTGCATAGAGACAGGGTGTGTAGTGTGTAGGGCCCTGTGCGTGTGCATAGAGACAGGGTGTGTAGTGTGTAGGGCCCTGTGCATGTGCATAGAGACAGGGTGTGTAGTGTGTAGGGCCCTGTGCGTGTGCATAGAGACAGGGTGTGTAGTGTGTAGGGCCCTGTGAGTGTGCATAGAGACAGGGTGTGTAGTGTGTAGGGCCCTGTGAGTGTGCATAGAGACAGGGTGTGTAGTGTGTAGGGCCCTGTGAGTGTGCATAGAGACAGGGTGTGTAGTGTGTAGGGCCCTGTGAGTGTGCATAGAGACAGGGTGTGTAGTGTGTAGGGCCCTGTGCGTGTGCATAGAGACAGGGTGTGTAGTGTGTAGGGCCCTGTGAATGTGCATAGAGACAGGGTGTGTAGTGTGTAGGGCCCTGTGAGTGTGCATAGAGACAGGGTGTGTAGTGTGTAGGGCCCTGTGCGTGTGCATAGAGACAGGGTGTGTAGTGTGTAGGGCCCTGTGAGTGTGCATAGAGACAGGGTGTGTAGTGTGTAGGGCCCTGTGCGTGTGCATAGAGACAGGGTGTGTAGTGTGTAGGGCCCTGTGCGTGTGCATAGAGACAGGGTGTGTAGTGTGTAGGGCCCTGTGAGTGTGTTGGAGTGTCAGTGTGTTACTTAGTGCAAAAGACAATTGCATTGTTTTTCTTCAGTGGTTAAGTTTTTAGTAATTCCTCTCTTGGTTTTTGAGATATTTTCATCTTTATAGGGAGTAGAAAATAGCATGGCTATATACAGGAAGTATAAAATAACATGGCTATATACAGGAAGTAGAAAATAACATGGCTATATACAGGAAGTAGAAAATAACATGGCTATATACAGGAAGTAGAAAATAACATGGCTATATACAGGAAGTACAAAATAACATGGCTATAGACAGGAAGTAGAAAATAACATGGCTATATACAGGAAGTAGAAAATAACATGGCTATATACAGGAAGTAGAAAATAACATGGCTATATACAGGAAGTACAAAATAACATGGCTATAGACAGGAAGTAGAAAATAACATGGCTATATACAGGAAGTAGAAAATAACATGGCTATATACAGGAAGTAGAAAATAACATAGCTTTAAACAGGGAGTAGAAAATAGCAAAGTGACTAGACAACAGGATAGATAATAGACAGTAACAGCAGTATACTGTAGGTAGGGGTAAAGGATAGATAATAGACAGTAACAGCAGTATACTGTAGGTAGGGGTAAAGGATAGATAATAGACAGTAACAGCAGTATACTGTAGGTAGGGGTAAAGGATAGATAATAGACAGTAACAGCAGTATACTGTAGGTAGGGGTAAAGGATAGATAATAGACAGTGTGTGTGTGTGTGTGTGTGTGTGCGTGCGTGCGTGCGTGCGCGTGTGCGTGCGCGTGTGTGTGCGTGTGTGTGTGCGTGTGCGTGTGTGGAGTCCAGTGTGTGTATGCGTGTGTGTGCGTGTGTGGAGTCCAGTGTGTGTGTGTGTGCGTGTGTGTGTGTGTGCGTGTGTGTGTGTGTGTGTGTGTGCATGTGTGTGTGTGTGTGTGTGTGTGTGTGTGCATGTGTGTGTGTGTGTGTGTGTCTGTGTGTGTGCGTGTGTGGAGTCCAGTGTGTGTGTGTGTGTGTGCGTGCGTGTGTGGAGTCCAGTGTGTGTGTGTGTGTGTGCGTGCGTGTGTGGAGTCCAGTGTGTGTGTGCGTGTGTGGAATCCAGTGTGTGTGTGTGTGTGTGGAGTCCAGTGTGTGTGTGTGTGTGTGCGTGCGTGTGTGGAGTCCAGTGTGTGTTTGTGTGGAGTCCAGTGTGTGTTTGTGTGGAGTCCAGTGTGTGTGTGTGTGGAGTCCAGTGTGTGTTTGTGTGGAGTCCAGTGTGTGTGTGTGTGTGTGTGTGTGTGTGTGTGTGTGTGTGTGTGTGTGTGTGTGTGTGTGTGTGTGTGTGTGTGTGTGTGTGTGTGTGTGTGTGTGTGTGTGTGTGTGTGTGTGTGTGTGTGTGTGTGTGGAGTCCAGTGTGTGCGTGTGTGGAGTCCAGTGTGTGTGTGTGTGTGTGTGTGTGCGTGTGTGGAGTCCAGTGTGTGTATATAGAGTCAGAGATTTCATAAAGAAGGGTCAATGCAGGACGTCCAGTAGTGATTTATTTCATAGTTTTGTTTAGCTTCTGGCTTGGGGTTAGAAGCTGTTTAGGGTCCTGTTAGTTCCTGACCTGGTGCACTGGTAATGCTTGCTGTGCGAAAGCAGAGAGAATCGTCTATGGCTTGGATGACGTTGACAATTTTTGGGGGACTTGCTCTGACACCGCCTGGCATAAAGGTCCTGGATTGCAGGGAGCTCGGCCCCTGTGATGTACTGGACGGTACGCACTACCCTCTGTAGCTACATGCAGTCGGATGCCAAGGAATTTCCATACCAAGCGGTGATGCTGCCACTCAAGATTCTCTCAATGGTGCAGCTCTAGAACTTTTTGAGGATCTGGGGGCCCAGGCCAAATTTATTCAGCCTCCTGAGGGGGAAGAGGCGTTGGCTTGCCCTCTTCACGACTGTGTTGTTGTTTGTGGACCATGATTAATCTTTAGTGGACACCGAGGAACTTGAAGCTCTCAACCCGCTCCACTGCAGGCCCGTCGAATCGTGCTCGGCCCTCCATTTCCTGTAGTCCATGATCAGCTCCTTTGTCTTGCTGATACCTGGCTCCAAACTGACAATTCTCTGACCTCCTCCCTATAGGCTGTCTCATTGTTGTCAGTGATCAGGCCTACCACCGTCATGTTGTCGGCAAACTTAATGATCCCTGAGGGGCCCCCGTGTTTAGGGTCAGCCGGGTGGATGTGTTGTTGCCTACCCTTACCACCTGGGGACGGCTCGTCAGGAAGTCCAGGATCAAGTTGCAAAGGGAGGTGTTCAGTCCCAGGGTCCTTAGCTTAGTGATGAGCTTTGAGGGCACTATGGTGTTGAACGCTGAGCTGTAGTCAATGAACAGCATTCTCACATAGGTGCTCCTCTTGTCCAGGTAGGGGAGGGCAGTGTGGAGTGCATTTGAGATTGCTTCATCTGTTTATCTGTTGTTACGGTATGCAAATTGGAGTGGGTCTAGGGTTTCTGGGATAATGGTGTTGATGTGACCCATGACCAGCCTTTCAAAACACTTCATGGCTACAGCTGTTAGCCAGCTGCATACCACCCTGCATACCAGCAGCATACCACCCTGCATACCACCCTGCAACCAGCTGCATACCACCCTGCATACCAGCAGCATACCAGCAGCATACCACCCTGCATACCACCCTGCAACCAGCTGCATACCACCCTGCATCCCGCTGCTGACTTGCCTCTGAAACTAAGCATTGTGGGTCCTGGTCGGTCCCTGGATGGGAGACCAGATGCTGCTGGAAGTGCTGTTGGAGGGCCAGTAGGAGGCACTATTTCTTCGGGTCAAAAAAAAGATTGGGGATGTTACTCTGTGTAGCGTGCCGCCTTTCAGATGGGACGTTAAACGGGTGTCATGACTCGTTATGGTCACTAAAGATCACGTGGAATAGGGGTGTTAACCCTGGTGTCCTGGATAAATTCCCAAGCTGGCCCTCATACCATGGCCACCTAATCATCCCAGGCTTCCAATTGGCTGATTCAGGGTGTTAGAGGAAAGGTACATCCCAAATGCCTCCCTATATAGTGCACTACTGTTGACCAGGGCCCTATAACCCAATATAGTGCAATACTTTAGACAAGGGCCCTATTCCCTATGTAGTGCACTACTGTTGACCAGGGCCCTATAACCCAATATAGTGCAATACTTTAGACAAGGGCCCTATTCCCTATGTAGTGCACTACTGTTGACCAGGGCCCTATAACCCAATATAGTGCAATACTTTAGACAAGGGCCCTATTCCCTATGTAGTGCACTACTGTTGACCAGGGCCCTATAACCCAATATAGTGCAATACTTTAGACAAGGGCCCTATTCCCTATGTAGTGCACTACTGTTGACCAGGGCCCTATAACCCAATATAGTGCAATACTTTAGACAAGGGCCCTATTCCCTATGTAGTGCACTACTGTTGACCAGGGCCCTATAACCCAATATAGTGCAATACTTTAGACAAGGGCCCTATTCCCTATGTAGTGCACTACTGTTGACCAGGGCCCTATAACCCAATATAGTGCAATACTTTAGACAAGGGCCCTATTCCCTATGTAGTGCACTACTGTTGACCAGGGCCCTATAACCCAATATAGTGCAATACTTTAGACAAGGGCCCTATTCCCTATGTAGTGCACTACTTTTGACCAGGACCTATAGAGAATAGGGTGCCATTTGGGATGCACCCTCATTCATCACTACTAAGCATCACTCTGCTTTGGGTCATCTATGCTTCAGTCATTACACACCACAGACCTTCAGTCTGTGAGATAGTAAGGCTTCTGTTGAAGCTGTTGGCTGAAAGCTCATTTATAAATCCACATGCTTCAGTATCTCACTGTGTTTCGATAAGCTCTTTAGAAATCCTTTCCATTGTCATGGTGGTTATTGAGGATTGAGAAAATGCTTTGTTCTCCCTCCGTATCTCTCCACAGTGTCAGAGAACCAAAAGATTTCATTAGTATTTCATTCATTCATCGATTAGTGGTCATTCTTTCTCCATTTCTCAATTCCATAGACAGTGGAAGTTCTTTGGTCACACTGGATGTAACATGTTGTGTGTGTCTCCCCTAGGAAACTCCACTGCACTAGGAACTACATCCACATGCACCTGTTTGTGTCATTCATCTTAAAGGCCATCGCTGTGTTTACGAAGGATGTGGTTCTGTACCAGGTCGGAGAGGTTGACAACTGCTCCCCAGGATCCGTAAGTACACAGCCCGTGTCTGTGGGTGTGTGTAAGTATATGTGTGTGTGAGTGTGTGTGTACCAACCTCAGGAGACAGTGTTTAAATAGAGAAAAACCTCAACGTTCTAACATTATAATCCATCTTGTTGAACATGTCTGTATTTCAAACACTTCGCAAATCAAATCAAACTTTATTTTTCACATGCGCCGAAGTGTAGACCTTACTGTGAAATGCTTACTTACAAGCCCTTAACCAACAGTGTAGACCTTACTGTGAAATGCTTACTTACAAGCCCTTAACCAACAGTGTAGACCTTACTGTGAAATGCTTACTTACAAGCCCTTAACCAACAGTGTAGACCTTACTGTGAAATGCTTACTGACAAGCCCTTAACCAACAGTGTAGACCTTACTGTGAAATGCTTACTTACAAGCCCTTAACCAACAGTGTAGACCTTACTGTGAAATGATTACTGACAAGCCCTTAACCAACAGTGTAGACCTTACTGTGAAATGCTTACTTACAAGCCCTTAACCAACAGTGTAGACCTTACTGTGAAATGCTTACTGACAAGCCCTTAACCAACAGTGTAGACCTTACTGTGAAATGCTTACTTACAAGCCCTTAACCAACAGTGTAGACCTTACTGTGAAATGATTACTGACAAGCACTTAACCAAGAGTGTAGACCTTACTGTGAAATGCTTACTTACAAGCCCTTAACCAACAGTGTAGACCTTACTGTGAAATG
The DNA here is from genome assembly GCF_021184085.1 of Oncorhynchus gorbuscha. Taxonomy (NCBI): domain Eukaryota; kingdom Metazoa; phylum Chordata; class Actinopteri; order Salmoniformes; family Salmonidae; genus Oncorhynchus; species Oncorhynchus gorbuscha. Next base: position 547,418 of record NC_060179.1, on the reverse strand, counting down.
CTTACTGACAAGCCCTTAACCAACAGTGTAGACCTTACTGTGAAATGCTTACTGACAAGCCCTTAAACAACAGTGTAGACCCTACTGTGAAATGCTTACTTACAAGCCCTTAACCAACAGTGTAGACCTTACTGTGAAATGCTTATTTACAAGCCCTTAACCAACAGTGTAGACCTTACTGTGAAATGCTGACTGACCAGCCCTTAACCAACAGTGTAGACCTTACTGTGAAATGCTTACTGACAAGCCCTTAACCAACAGTGTAAACCTTACTGTGAAATGCTGACTGACAAGCCCTTAACCAACAGTGTAGACCTTACTGTGAAATGCTGACTGACCAGCCCTTAACCAACAGTGTAGACCTTACTGTGAAATGATTACTGACAAGCACTTAACCAACAGTGTAGACCTTACTGTGAAATGCTTACTTACAAGCCCTTAACCAACAGTGTAGACCTTACTGTGAAATGCTTACTGACAAGCCCTTAACCAACAGTGTAGACCTTACTGTGAAATGCTTACTGACAAGCCCTTAAACAACAGTGTAGACCCTACTGTGAAATGCTTACTTACAAGCCCTTAACCAACAGTGTAGACCTTACTGTGAAATGCTTATTTACAAGCCCTTAACCAACAGTGTAGACCTTACTGTGAAATGCTGACTGACCAGCCCTTAACCAACAGTGTAGACCTTACTGTGAAATGCTTACTGACAAGCCCTTAACCAACAGTGTAAACCTTACTGTGAAATGCTGACTGACAAGCCCTTAACCAACAGTGTAGACCTTACTGTGAAATGCTGACTGACCAGCCCTTAACCAACAGTGTAGACCTTACTGTGAAATGCTGACTGACAAGCCCTTAACCAACAGTGCAGACCTTACTGTGAAATGCTTACTGACAAGCCCTTAACCAATAGTGTAGACCTTACTGTGAAATGCTTACTTAGTAAGCATTAGTAACAGTGCGGTTCAAGTACCAAAGAAACTAAAGTAAAAAATAATAAAAAGTAACCCAATAAAATAACAACCGATTCAATGTGTGGGGATCAGGTTAGTAATGAGGCTATATACAGGGATTACCTGTACCGATTCAATGTGTGGGGTTCAGGTTAGTAATGAGGCTATATACAGGGGTTACCTGTACCGATTCAATGTGTGGGGTTCAGGTTAGTAATGAGGCTATATACAGGGGTTACCTGTACCGATTCAATGTGTGGGGTTCAGGTTAGTAATGAGGCTATATACAGGGGTTACCTGTACCGATTCAATGTGTGGGGTTCAGGTTAGTAATGAGGCTATATACAGGGGTTACCTGTACCGATTCAATGTGTGGGGTTCAGGTTAGTAATGAGGCTATATACAGGGGTTACCTGTACCGATTCAATGTGTGGGGTTCAGGTTAGTAATGAGGCTATATACAGGGGTTACCTGTACCGATTCAATGTGTGGGGTTCAGGTTAGTAATGAGGCTATATACAGGGGTTACCTGTACCGATTCAATGTGTGGGGATCAGGTTAGTAATGAGGCTATATACAGGGGTTACCTGTACCGATTCAATGTGTGGGGTTCAGGTTAGTAATGAGGCTATATACAGGGGTTACCTGTACCGATTCAATGTGTGGGGATCAGGTTAGTAATGAGGCTATATAGAGGGATTACCTGTACCGATTCAATGTGTGGGGTTCAGGTTAGTAATGAGGCTATATACAGGGGTTACCTGTACCGATTCAATGTGTGGGGATCAGGTTAGTAATGAGGCTATATACAGGGGTTACCTATACCGATTCAATGTGTGGGGTTCAGGTTAGTAATGAGGCTATATACAGGGATTACCTGTACCGATTCAATGTGTGGGGTTCAGGTTAGTAATGAGGCTATATACAGGGGTTACCTGTACCGTTTCAATGTGTGGGGTTCAGGTTAGTAATGAGGCTATATACAGGGGTTACCTGTACCGATTCAATGTGTGGGGTTCAGGTTAGTAATGAGGCTATATACAGGGGTTACCTGTACCGATTCAATGTGTGGGGTTCAGGTTAGTAATGAGGCTATATACAGGGGTTACCTGTACCGATTCAATGTGTGGGGTTCAGGTTAGTAATGAGGCTATATACAGGGGTTACCTGTACCGATTCAATGTGTGGGGTTCAGGTTAGTAATGAGGCTATATACAGGGGTTACCTGTACCGATTCAATGTGTGGGGTTCAGGTTAGTAATGAGGCTATATACAGGGGTTACCTGTACCGATTCAATGTGTGGGGTTCAGGTTAGTAATGAGGCTATATACAGGGGTTACCTGTACCGATTCAATGTGTGGGGTTCAGGTTAGTAATGAGGCTATATACAGGGGTTACCTGTACCGATTCAATGTGTGGGGTTCAGGTTAGTAATGAGGCTATATACAGGGGTTACCTGTACCGATTCAATGTGTGGGGTTCAGGTTAGTAATGAGGCTCTATACAGGGGTTACCTGTACCGATTCAATGTGTGGGGTTCAGGTTAGTAATGAGGCTATATACAGGGGTTTTCTGTACCGATTCAATGTGTGGGGTTCAGGTTAGTAATGAGGCTATATACAGGGGTTACCTGTACCGATTCAATGTGTGGGGTTCAGGTTAGTAATGAGGCTATATACAGGGGTTACCTGTACCGATTCAATGTGTGGGGTTCAGGTTAGTAATGAGGCTATATACAGGGGTTACCTGTACCGATTCAATGTGTGGGGTTCAGGTTAGTAATGAGGCTCTATACAGGGGTTACCTGTACCGATTCAATGTGTGGGGTTCAGGTTAGTAATGAGGCTATATACAGGGGTTACCTGTACCGATTCAATGTGTGGGGTTCAGGTTAGTAATGAGGCTATATACAGGGGTTTCCTGTACCGATTCAATGTGCGGGGTTCAGGTTAGTAATGAGGCTATATACAGGGGTTACCTGTACCGATTCAATGTGTGGGGTTCAGGTTAGTAATGAGGCTATATACAGGGGTTACCTGTACCGATTCAATGTGCGGGGTTCAGGTTAGTAATGAGGCTATATACAGGGGTTACCTGTACCGATTCAATGTGTGGGGTTCAGGTTAGTAATGAGGCTATATACAGGGGTTACCTGTACCGATTCAATGTGCGGGGTTCAGGTTAGTAATGAGGCTATATACAGGGGTTACCTGTACCGATTCAATGTGCGGGGTTCAGGTTAGTAATGAGGCTATATACAGGGGTTACCTGTACCGATTCAATGTGTGGGGTTCAGGTTAGTAATGAGGCTATATACAGGGGTTACCTGTACCGATTCAATGTGTGAGGTTCAGGTTAGTAATGAGGCTCTATACAGGGGTTACCTGTACCGATTCAATGTGTGGGGTTCAGGTTAGTAATGAGGCTCTATACAGGGGTTACCTGTACCGATTCAATGTGTGGGGTTCAGGTTAGTAATGAGGCTATATACAGGGGTTACCTGTACCGATTCAATGTGTGTTTATTACTCTGTGTTGTCAGGTGGGCTGATACCATTTATCTCTCTGTGTTGTCAGGTGGGCTGATACCATTTATTACTCTGTGTTGTCAGGTGGGCTGATACCATTTATTACTCTGTGTTGTCAGGTGGGCTGATACCATTTATCGCTCTGTGTTTCCAGGTGGGCTGATACCCCATCTGTCTGTGTTGTCAGGTGGGCTGGTACTGTATATCTCTCTGTGTTGTCAGGTGGGCTGGTACTGTATATCTCTCTGTGTTGTCAGGTGGGCTGACACCATTTATCGCTCTGTGTTTCCAGGTGGGCTGATACCCCATCTGTCTGTGTTGTCAGGTGGGCTGGTACTGTATATCTCTCTGTGTTGTCAGGTGGGCTGACACCATTTATCGCTCTGTGTTTCCAGGTGGGCTGATACCCCATCTGTCTGTGTTGTCAGGTGGGCTGGTACTGTATATCTCTCTGTGTTGTCAGGTGGGCTGATACCATTTATTTCTCTGTGTTGTCAGGTGGGCTGATACCATTTATCTCTCTGTGTTGTCAGGTGGGCTGATACTTTATCTGTCTGTGTTGTCAGGTGGGCTGATACTTTATCTGTCTGTGTTGTCAGGTGGGCTGATACTTTATCTGTCTGTGTTGTCAGGTGGGCTGATACTTTATCTGTCTGTGTTGTCAGGTGTGCTGATACCATTTATCTCTCTGTGTTGTCAGGTGGGCTGATACTTTATCTGTCTGTGTTGTCAGGTGGGCTGATACTTTATCTGTCTGTGTTGTCAGGTGGGCTGATACCATTTATCTCTCTGTGTTGTCAGGTGGGCTGATACTTTATCTGTCTGTGTTGTCAGGTGGGCTGATACCATTTATCTCTCTGTGTTGTCAGTTGGGCTGATACCATTTATCTCTCTGTGTTGTCAGGTGGGCTGATACCATTTATTACTCTGTGTTGTCAGGTGGGCTGATACCATTTATCTCTCTGTGTTGTCAGGTGGGCTGATACCATTTATCTCTCTGTGTTGTCAGGTGGGCTGATACCATTTATCTCTCTGTGTTGTCAGGTGGGCTGATACCATTTATTACTCTGTGTTGTCAGGTGGGCTGATACTGTATCTCTCTGTGTTGTCAGGTGGGCTGATACCATTTATCTCTCTGTGTTGTCAGGTGGGCTGATACCATTTATTACTCTGTGTTGTCAGGTGGGCTGATACCATTTATCTCTCTGTGTTGTCAGGTGGGCTGATACCATTTATTACTCTGTGTTGTCAGGTGGGCTGATACCATTTATCTCTCTGTGTTGTCAGGTGGGCTGATACCATTTATCTCTCTGTGTTGTCAGGTGGGCTGATACCATTTATTACTCTGTGTTGTCAGGTGGGCTGATACTGTATCTCTCTGTGTTTTCAGGTTGGCTGCAAGGCGGTGATGGTCTTCTTTCAGTACTGTATAATGGCCAGCTTCTTCTGGCTGCTGGTGGAAGGCCTGTATCTCCGCGCCCTATTGGCCGTTTCCTTCTTCTCTGAGAGAAAGTACTTCTGGTACTACATTCTGATTGGCTGGGGTGAGTGTGGCTCCCTGTCTGATTGGCTGGGGTGAGTGTGTCTGTCTGATTGGCTGGTGTGAGTCTGTCTGTCTGATTGGCTGGGGTAATTCTGTCTGTCTGTCTGTCTGTCTGTCTGTCTGTCTGTCTGTCTGTCTGTCTGTCTGTCTGTCTGTCTGTCTGTCTGTCTGTCTGTCTGTCTGTCTGTCTGTCTGTCTGTCTGTCTGTCTGTCTGTCTGGCTGGTGTAAGTTTGTCTGTCTGTCTGTCTGTCTGTCTGATTGGCTGGTGTAAGTTTGTCTGTCTGGCTGGCTGGCTGTCTGACTGGCTGGTGATGAGTTTGTCTGTCTGCATGTCTGTCTGATTGGCTTGGGCAAGTGTGTATGTCTGTCTGTCTGATTGGTCTGTGTCTGTCTGATTATTTGGGGTAAGTTTGTCTGTCTATATTCGGGGTTTGGCTTGACCAGGCATTGATTGGGTGTGTGCTTATCTCCTGCAGGAGGGCCAACCATCTTCATCACAGCTTGGGGTGTGGCGAAGGCCTACTATAATGACGTGGGGTAAGAACAGCTCTCCGACATGTGGGGTCTAATTCTTGTCCTCTCCGGCTAGACCTCAGCATGTGACTCATGGGACTTGCCGCTGTAATCAATCAAATGTATTTATATAGCCCTTCTTCCATCAGCTGATGTCACAGAGTGCTGTACAGAAACCCAGCCTAAAACACCAAACAGCAAGCAATGCAGGTGTAGAAGCACGGTGGCTTGGAAAAATTCCCTAGAAAGGCCAGAACCTAGGAAGAAACCTAGAGCGGAACCAGGCTATGAGGAGTGGCCATTCTTCTTCTGGCTGTGCCGGGTGGAGATTATATCAGAACTTGACCAAGATGTTCAAATGTTCATAGATGACCAGCAGGGTCAAATTATAATAATCACAGTGGTTGTCGAGGGTGCAACAAGTCAGCACCTCAGAGTAAATGTCAGTTGGCTTTTCATAGCCGATCACTCAGAGTATCAATACCGCTCCTGCTGTCTCTAGAGAGTTGAAAACAGCAGGTATGGGACAGGTAGCACATCCGGTGAACAGGTCAGGGTTCCATAGCCGCAGGCAGAACAGTTGAAACTGGAGAAGCAGTACGGCCAGGTGGACTGGGGACAGCAAGGAGTCATCAGTCTAGGTAGTCCTGAGGCATGGTCCTAGGGCTCAGGTCCTCCGAGAGAGAGAAAGAGTGAAAGAGAGAAAGAAAGAGAGAAAATAGAGAGATAATTAGAGCGAGCATACTTAAATTCACTCAGTACATAAGATAAGATAAGACAGGATAAATACTCCAGATATAACAGACTGACCCTACCCCCCCGACACATAAACTACTGCAGCATAAATACTGGAGGCTGAGACAAGAGTGGTCAGGAGACACTGTGGCCCTGCCCGACTATACCCCCAGTCAGGACCAAACAGGCAGGATATAACCCCACCCACTTTGCCAAAGCACAGCCCCGACACCACTAGAGGGATATCTTCAACCACCAACTTAACATCCTGAGACAAAGCCGAGTATCGCCCACAATGATCTCCGCCACGGCACAACCCAAGGGGGGGCGCCAACCCAGACAGGAAGATCACGTCAGTGACTCAACCCACTCAAGTGACGCACCTCACCTAGGGACGACATGGAAGAGCACCAGTAAGCCAGTGACTCAGCCCCCGTAATAGGGTTAGGGGAACGGGCCAGGCAGAGACAGCAAGGGAAGTTTGTTGCTCCAGTGCCTTTCCGTTCACACACTGCGCCAGACTAACTCAATCATAGGACCTACTGAGGAGATGAGTCTTCAATAAAGACTTAAAGGTTGAGACCGAGTCTGCGTCTCTCACATGGGTTGGCAGACCATTCCATAAAAATGGAGTTTAACCTGTTATGGCTGCAATCCCGATACCTGGATCGATATGACAACTACCAATGAAAATAGAGGGCGCCAAATTCAAACCACAGAAATCTCATAATTACAATTCCTAAAACATACATGTGTCTCATACCATTTTAAAGCTTTTCTCCTTGTTAATCCCACCAAAGTGTCCGATTTCAAATAGGCTTTTCAGCGAAAGCACTACAAACGATTATGTTAGGTCTCCACCAAACCACAATAAACACAGCCATTTTCCAGCGAAATATAGCATTCACAAAAAGCAGAAATAAAGATAATATGAATCACTAACCTTGAATTATCTTCATCAGCTGACACTCATAGGACTTCATGTTACACAATACATGATTGTTTTGTTTGATAAAGTTCATATTTATATTTAAAAAATCTGAGTTCACATTGGCGCATTAGATTCACTAGTTCCAAAAACATCAAGTGATTTTGCATAGCCACATCATTCAACAGAAATACTCATCATAAATGTAGATGATAATACAAGTTATACACATGGAATTATAGATATACCTCTCCTTAATGCAATCGCTGTGTCAGATTTCAAAAAAACTTCACGGAAAAAGAAACGCATGCAATAATCTGAGAAGGCGCTCAAAGGTAAAAACACCACAGCCGCAAGGATGGCGTCAACATAAACAAAAAATGACATGATATTATATATTATATTCCCTTACCTTTGATGATCTACATCCGAAAGCACTCCAGGAATCCCAGGTCCACAATAAATGTTTGCTTTGTTCGAAAATGTCCGTTATTATTTATGTCCAAACACCTTCTTTTGTTAGCACGTTTGGTATACATATCCAAAAGCTAACTCTGGTCAGCGTTATATCGGAAAACAACTTCAAAAAGTGATATTACCGGTCGAAGAAACATTTCAAACTAAGTACAGAATCAATCATTAGGATGTTTTTAACATATAGCTTCAACATATAGTTTCAATAAAGTTCCAACCGGATCCTTCTTGTCTACGTGAGCAATGGAACGCAAGTGACTACCATGAGGAAAAAGCACGATCACAAAATGGCTGTTTGATGGACATCTGATATATTCTGCCCTCATTCTGTCATGCAGGTGAAAGAGGACCCAAAAGCGACTTGGCGAAAACAGAGTCTTTAATCCAGTAAAGTAAATACAATCAAAAAAACACAACTTTCACTCGAAATGACGAGGACAAACTGGAGACTCGATCTTGAACAGCAGGTGAACAGCAGGTTGCCTCGGGAAGGCACTTGAACCAAACAGACTCAGACACCTGCTCACCACGCAGCATCTGAGGAAAACACGACACGACAGGGCGATACACAAACACAGCACGGTGAATTCTAGACAAGGAACCGACAGGGCAGAAACGAATAACAAGGAGAGAAATAGGGACTCTAATCAGGGAAAAGGATCGGGAACAGGTGTGGGAAGACTAAATGATTGATTAGGGGAATAGGAACAGCTGGGAGCAGGAACGGAACGATAGAGAGAAGAGAGAGCGGGAGAGTGAGAGAGGGAGGGGGAGAGAGAGGGATAGAAAGAGGGAAAGAACCTAATAAGACCAGCAGAGGGAAACGAATAGAAGGAGAAGAACAGGGACAAGGCATGATAATCAATGACAAAACATGACAGTACCCCCCCCACTCACCGAGCGCCTCCTGGCGCACTCGAGGAGGAATCCTGGCGGCAACGGAGGAAATCATCAATGAGTGAATGGTCCAGCACGTCCCGAGACGGAACCCAACTCCTCTCCTCAGGACCGTAACCCTCCCAATCCACTAAGTATTGGTGACCCCGTCCCCGAGAACGCATGTCCATGATCTTATGTACCTTGTAAATAGGTGCGCTTTCGACAAGGACGGGAGGGGGGGAGGGAAGACGAACGGGAGTGCGAAGAAAGGGCTTGACACAGGAGACATGGAAGACAGGATGGACGCGACGAAGATGTCGCGGAAGAAGCAGTCGCACAGCGACAGGATTGACGACCTGGGAGACACGGAACGGACCAATGAACCGCGGAGTCAACTTACGAGAAGCTGTCGTAAGAGGAAGGTTGCGAGTGGAAAGCCACACTCTCTGGCCGCAACAATACCTTGGACTCTTAATCCTGCGTTTATTGGCGGCTCTCACAGTCTGTGCCCTGTAACGGCAAAGTGCAGACCTCACCCTCCTCCAGGTGCGCTCACAACGTTGGACAAACGCTTGAGCGGATGGAACGCTGGACTCGGCAAGCTGGGATGAGAACAGAGGAGGCTGGTAACCCAGACTACTCTGAAACGGAGATAACCCGGTAGCAGACGAAGGAAGCGAATTGTGAGCGTATTCTGCCCAGGGGAGCTGTTCTGCCCAAGACGCAGGGTTTCTGAAAGAAAGGCTGCGTAGTATGCGACCAATCGTCTGATTGGCCCTCTCTGCTTGACCGTTAGACTGGGGATGAAACCCGGAAGAGAGACTGACGGACGCACCAATCAAACGACAGAACTCCCTCCAAAACTGTGACGTGAATTGCGGGCCTCTGTCTGAAACGGCGTCTAACGGGAGGCCATGAATTCTGAATACATTCTCGATAATGATTTGTGCCGTCTCCTTAGCGGAAGGAAGTTTAGCGAGGGGAATGAAATGTGCCGCCTTAGAGAACCTATCGACAACCGTAAGAATCACAGTCTTCCCCGCAGACAAAGGCAGACCGGTAATGAAGTCTAGGGCGATGTGAGACCATGGTCGAGAAGGAATGGGGAGCGGTCTGAGACGACCGGCAGGAGGAGAGTTACCCGACTTAGTCTGCGCGCAGTCCGAACAAGCAGCCACGAAACGGCGCGTGTCACGCTCCTGAGTCGGCCACCAAAAGCGCTGGCGAATAGACGCAAGAGTGCCTCGAACACCGGGATGACCAGCTAACTTGGCAGAGTGAGCCCACTGAAGAACAGCCAGACGAGTGGAAACAGGAACGAAAAGGAGGTTACTAGGACAAGCGCGCGGCGACGCAGTGTGCGTGAGTGCTTGCTTAACCTGTCTTTCAATTCCCCAGACTGTTAACCCGACAACACGCCCATAAGGAAGAATCCCCTCGGGATCAGTAGAAGCCACAGAAGAACTAAACAGACGGGATAAGGCATCAGGCTTGGTGTTCTTGCTACCCGGACGGTAAGAAATCACAAACTCGAAACGAGCGAAAAACAACGCCCAACGAGCTTGACGGGCATTAAGTCGTTTGGCAGAACGGATGTACTCAAGGTTCTTATGGTCTGTCCAAACGACAAAAGGAACGGTCGCCCCCTCCAACCACTGTCGCCATTCGCCTAGGGCTAAGCGGATGGCGAGCAGTTCACGGTTACCCACATCATAGTTGCGCTCAGATGGCGACAGGCGATGAGAAAAATAAGCGCAAGGATGAACCTTATCGTCAGACTGGAAGCGCTGGGATAGAATGGCTCCCACGCCTACCTCTGAAGCGTCAACCTCGACAATGAATTGTCTAGTGACGTCAGGAGTAACGAGGATAGGAGCGGACGTAAAACGTTCTTTTAGAAGATCAAAAGCTCCCTGGGCGGAACCGGACCACTTAAAACACGTCTTGACAGAAGTAAGAGCTGTGAGAGGGGCAGCAACTTGACCGAAATTACGAATGAAACGCCGATAGAAATTAGCGAAACCTAAAAAGCGCTGCAACTCGACACGTGACCTTGGAACGGGCCAATCACTGACAGCTTGGACCTTAGCGGAATCCATCTGAATGCCTTCAGCGGAAATAACGGAACCGAGAAAAGTAACGGAGGAGACATGAAAAGAGCACTTCTCAGCCTTTACGTAGAGACAATTCTCTAAAGGCGCTGTAGAACACGTCGAACGTGCTGAACATGAATCTCGAGTGACGGAGAAAAAATCAGGATATCGTCAAGATAGACAAAAACAAAGATGTTCAGCATGTCTCTCAGAACATCATTAACTAATGCCTGAAAAACAGCTGGCGCATTGGCGAGACCAAACGGCAGAACCCGGTACTCAAAATGCCCTAACGGAGTGTTAAACGCCGTTTTCCACTCGTCCCCCTCTCTGATGCGCACGAGATGGTAAGCGTTACGAAGGTCCAACTTAGTAAAGCACCTGGCTCCCTGCAGAATCTCGAAGGCTGATGACATAAAGGGAAGCGGATAACGATTCTTAACCGTTATGTCATTCAGCCCTCGATAATCCACGCAGGGCGCAGAGTACCGTCCTTCTTCTTAACAAAAAGAACCCCGCCCCGGCCGGAGAGGAAGAAGGCACTATGGTACCGGCGTCAAGAGACACAGACAAATAATCCTCGAGAGCCTTACGTTCGGGAGCCGACAGAGAGTATAGTCTACCCCGAGGAGGAGTGGTCCCCGGAAGGAGATCAATACTACAATCATACGACCGGTGAGGAGGAAGGGAGTTGGCTCGGGACCGACTGAAGACCGTGCGCAGATCATGATATTCCTCCGGCACTCCTGTCAAATCGCCAGGTTCCTCCTGAGAAGTAGGGACAGAAGAAACGGGAGGGATGGCAGACATTAAACACTTCACATGACAAGAAACGTTCCAGGATAGGATAGAATTACTAGACCAATTAATAGAAGGATTATGACATACTAGCCAGGGATGACCCAAAACAACAGGTGTAAACGGTGAACGAAAAATCAAAAAAGAAATAGTCTCACTGTGGTTACCAGATACTGTGAGGGTTAAAGGTAGTGTCTCAAATCTGATACTGGGAAGATGACTACCATCTAAGGCGAACATGGGCGTAGGCTTCTCTAACTCTCTGAAAGGAATGTCATGTTTCCGAACCCATGCTTCGTCCATGAAACAACCCTCAGCCCCAGAGTCTATCAAGGCACTACATGTAGCACCCGAACCGGTCCAGCGTAGATGGACCGACAAAGTAGTACAGGATTTTGATGGAGAGACTTGAGTAGTTGCGCTCACCTGTAGCCCTCCGCTTACAGATGAGCTCTGGCTTTTACTGGACATGAATTAACAAAATGTCCAGCAACTCCGCAATAGAGGCACAGGCGGTTGGTGATCCTCCGTTCCCTCTCCTTAGTCGAGATGCGAATCCCTCCCAGCTGCATGGGCTCAGTCTCTGAGCCAGAGGAGGGAGATGGTTGCGATGCGGAGCAGGGAAACACCGTTGATGCGAGCTCTCTTCCACGAGCCCGGTGACGAAGATCTACCCGTCGTTCTATGCGGATGGCGAGAGCAATCAAAGAGTCCACATCTGAAGGAACCTCCCGGGAGAGAATCTCATCCTTAACCACTGCGTGGAGTCCTTCCAGAAAACGAGCGAGCAGCGCCGGCTCGTTCCACTCACTAGAGGCAGCAAGAGTGCGAAACTCAATAGAATAATCCGTTATGGACCGTTCACCTTGGCATAGGGAAGCCAGGGCCCTAGAAGCCTCCCTACCAAAAACTGAACGGTCAAAAACCCGAATCATCTCCTCTTTAAAGTTCTGGTACTTGTTAGAGCAATCAGCCCTTGCCTCCCAGATAGCTGTGCCCCATTCTCGAGCCCGGCCAGTAAGGAGTGAAATGACGTAAGCAACCCGAGCTCTCTCTCTAGAGTATGTGTTGGGTTGGAGAGAGAACACAATCTCACACTGCGTGAGAAAGGAGCGGCACTCAGTGGGCTGCCCGGAGTAGCAAGGTGGGTTATTAACCCTAGGTTCTGGAGGCTCGGCAGGCCAGGAAGTAACAGGTGGCACGAGACGAAGACTCTGGAACTGTCCAGAGAGGTCGGAAACCTGAGCGGCCAGGTTCTCCACGGCATGGCGAGCAGCAGACAATTCCTGCTCGTGTCTGCCGAGCATGGCTCCTTGGATCTCGACGGCAGTGTAACGAGCGTCTGAAGTCGCTGGGTCCATTCCTTGGTCGGTTCCTTCTGTCATGCAGGTGAAAGAGGACCCAAAAGCGACTTGGCGAAAACAGAGTCTTTAATCCAGTAAAGTAAATACAATCAAAAAAACACAACTTTCACTCGAAATGACGAGGACAAACTGGAGACTCGATCTTGAACAGCAGGTGAACAGCAGGTTGCCTCGGGAAGGCACTTGAACCAAACAGACTCAGACACCTGCTCACCACGCAGCATCTGAGGAAAACACGACACGACAGGGCGATACACAAACACAGCACGGTGAATTCTAGACAAGGAACCGACAGGGCAGAAACGAATAACAAGGAGAGAAATAGGGACTCTAATCAGGGAAAAGGATCGGGAACAGGTGTGGGAAGACTAAATGATTGATTAGGGGAATAGGAACAGCTGGGAGCAGGAACGGAACGATAGAGAGAAGAGAGAGCGGGAGAGTGAGAGAGGGAGGGGGAGAGAGAGGGATAGAAAGAGGGAAAGAACCTAATAAGACCAGCAGAGGGAAACGAATAGAAGGAGAAGAACAGGGACAAGGCATGATAATCAATGACAAAACATGACACATTCACTCCCACAACAACATAGAAGCCTCATTATAATTTCTATTGATGGTTGACATCTAGTGGAACCCCTAGGCAGTGCAACGCCATTCATATCTCAAGGGGATTTAATTGGGGACTGAATACATACAAAGCTCAGATTTCTGACTTCCTGTTTTGATTTCAACTCAGGATTTTGCCTGTCAATATGAGTTCTGTTATACTCCCAGACATCATTCAAACAGTTTTAGAAACTTCAGAGTGTTTTCTATCCAATAATAATAATAGTAATATGCAAATATTAGCAACTATGACTGAGGAGCAGGCCGTTTGATATGGGCACCTTTCATCCAAACTACTCAATACTGCCCCTGCAGCCTAAAAAGTTAATAGGAGAAAGCCCTGCCTCCAGCTGTTTGCTTAGAAATTCTAGGGACAGTAAGGAGGCCTGCATCTTGTGACTGTAGCGTACATGTAGGTATGTACGGCAGGACCAAATTGGAAAGATAGGTAGGAGCAAGCCCTTGTAATGCTTTATAGGTTAGCAGTAAAACATTGAAATCAGCCCTTGCCTAAACAGGAAGCCTGTGTAGAGAGGCTAACACTGGAGTAATATGATCAAGTTTGGGGGTTCTAGTCAAGATTCTAGCAGCCATCTTTTGCACTAACTGAAGTTTATTTAGTGCTTTATCCGGATAGCTGGAAAGTAGAGCATTGCAGTAGTCTAACTTAAAAGTGACAAAAGAATGGATACATTTCTCTGCATCATTTTTGGACAGAAAGTTTGATTTTTGCAATGTTACGTAGATGGGAAAAAAGCTGTCCTTGAAACAGTCTTCATATGTTCGTCAAAAGAGAGGTCAGGGTCCAGAGTAACGCCGAGGTCCTTCACAGTTTTATTTGAGACGACTGTACAACCATCAAGATTAATTGTCAGATTTAACAGAATGTCTCTTTGTTTCTTGGGACCTAGAACAAGTATCCCTGTTTTGTCCGAGTTTAAAAGTAGAACATTTGCCGCCATCCACTTCCTTATGTCTGAAGCACAGGCTTCCAGGGAGAGCAATTGTGGGGCTTCACCATGTTTCATCAAAATGTACAGCTGTGTATCGTCCGCATAGCAGTGAAAGTTAACATTATGTTTATGAATGTCTTCACCAAGAGGTAAAATATATAGTGAAAACAATAGTGGTCCTAAAATGGAGCCTTGAGGAACACCGAAATTTACAGTTGATTTGTCAGAGGACAAGCCACAGAGACAAACTGATATCTTTCCGACAGATAAGATCTAAACCAGGCCAGAACTTGTCCATGTAGACCAATTTGGGTTTCCAATCTCTCCAAAAGAATATGCTGATCGATGGTATCAAAAGCAGCACTAAGGTCTAGGAGCACGAGGACAGATGCAGAGCCTCGGTCTGATGACATGAAAGGTCATTTATCACCTTCACAAGGTCAGCCTCAGTGCTATGATGGGGTCTTCAGGAAAGCAGTGAGTTGTGGCGCAATAGCTTTTCCAACAAATTTTGAGAGGAATGGGAGATTCGGTATAGGCCGATTCGTTTTTTTATATTTTCTTGGTGAAGTTTTGACTTTTTCAAAAGTGGCGTTATTACTGCCACTTTTAGTGAGTTTGGTACACATCCGGTGGATAGAGAGCTATTTATTATGTTCAACATAGGAGGGCCAAGCACAGGAAGCAGCTCTTTCAGTAGTTTAGTTGGAATAGGGTCCAGTATGCAGCTTGAAGGTTTGGTTATTTTATAATTATTTTTTATTTTTTTTCATCATTGTGTCAAGAGATATACTACTAAAAAACGTGAGTGTCCCTTGATCCTAGGTCCTGGCAGAGTTGTGCAGACTCAGGACAACTGAGCTTTGGAGGAATACACAGATTTAAAGAGGAGTCCGTAATTTGCTTTCTGATGATCATGATCTTTTCCTCAAAGAAGTTTATGAATTTACCACTGCTGAAGTGAAAGCCATCCTCTCTTGGGGAATGCTTCTTTTTAGTAAGCTTTGCGACAGTATCAAAAATACATTTGGGATTGTTCTTAATTTCCTCAATTAAGTTGTAAAAACAAGATGATCGAGCAGCAGTGAGGGCTCTTCGGTACTGCACGGTACTGTCTTTCCAAGCTAGTCGGAAGACTTCCAATTTGGTGTAGCAGCAGTGAGGGCTCTTCGATACTGCACGGTACTGTCTTTCCAAGCTAGTCGGAAGACTTCCAATTTGGTGTAGCACCATTTCCGTTCCATTTTTCTGGAAGCTTGCTTCAGAGCTCGGGTATTTTCTGTATACCAGGGAGTTAGTTTCTAATGACAAATGTTTTTTTGTTTTTTGGGTTGCGACAGCATCTAGGGTATTGCGCAAGGTTAAATTGAGTTCCTCAGTTTGGTGGGTAACTGATTTTTGTACTCTGACGTCCTTGGGTAGGTGGAGTGAGTCTGGAAGGGCATCTAGGAATCTTTGGGTTGTCCGAGAATTTACGGCACAACTTTTGGGGTCTGAGCAGATTATTTGTTGCGATTGCAAGCGTAATAAAATGGTGGTCCGATAATCCAGGATTATGACGAAAAACATTAACCTTTCTAGCGCAGGCGAAACCCCTCAACAACATTCCGCTGAAAAGGCAGCGCACAAAATTCTAAAATAGTTTTTTAGAAATATGTAACTTTCACACATTAACAAGTCCAAAACAGCAAATGAAAGATAAACATCTTCTAATCTACCCAACGTGTCCAATTTCAAAAATGTTTTACAGCTAAAGCACAACATATGATTATGTTAGGTCATAGCCAACTCGAAAAAACACACAGCCATTTTCCAGCCAAAGATAGGAGTCACAAAAAGCAGAAATAGAGATCAAATTAATCACTAACCTTTGATGATCTTCATCAGATGACACTCATAGAACATCATATTACACAATACATGTATGCTTTGTTCGATAATGTGCATATTTATATCCAAAACTCTCTGTTTACATTGGCGCCTTACGTGCAGTAATGTTTTGATTCCAAAACATCCTGTGATTTTGCAGAAATACTCATAATAAACATTGATAAAAGATACAAGTGTTATTCACAGAATTAAAGATAGATTTCTCCTTAATGCAACCGCTGTGTCAAAAAAAACGTACGGAAAAAGCATAATCTGAGAACGGCACTCAGAACCAAAACAGCCAGAGGAAGTGCAATATACCAAAACACAGTTTAGCTTGTTGTTAATCCACCTGGCGTGTCAGATTTCAAAAAATCTTTACAGCGAAAGCACACCAAGTGTTTATTTGAGGACAGATCTCAGTCGACAAAATATTAAAATCAGCTAGCAGCAAAGTAGTTTGGTCACGAAAGTCAGAGAAGCAAAAAAATTAATCGCTTACCTTTGATGATCTTTGTATGTTTGCACTCACGAGACTCCCAGTTACACAATAAATGTTTGTTTTGTTCAATAAAGACTATTTTTATATCCAAAAACTTTTGCTAAAAAAACGTATATCCTTTTGGTTGGCACGTTTTGTTGAGTAATCCACAGGCTCGTGCAGGTCACGACGGGCAGACGAAAATTCCAAATAGTATCCGTAACGTTTGTAGAAAGATGTCAAACGTTTTTTATAAGCAATCTTCAGGTTGTTTTTACAATAAATAATTGTTAGGGACGGTAGCCTTTTCAATACAAGAGAGAAAGAAAAGGTCTCGTGCCTGTGTCTTGCGCATGAAGACATCTGGGGACACCGTCAGCCATCCACTGACGTGATGTTATCTTTCTCGCTCATTTTTCAGAAGAAAAGCCTGAAACTATGTCTAAAGACTTCACACCATGTGGAAGCCATGGGGAAATGAATCTGGTTGATATCCCTTTAAATGGAGGATAGGCATGCAATGGAACAGAGAGGTTTCAGAATAACAGCACTTCCTGGATGGATTTTCCTCTGGTTTTCGCCTGCAAAATCAGTTCTGTTATACTCACAGACAATATTTTGACAGTTTTGGAAACTTTAGAGTGTTTTCTATCTAAATCGACCAATTATATGCATATCCTAGCTTCTGGGCCTTAGTAACATGCAGTTTAATTTAGGCACGCTTTTCATCCGGACGTCAAAATACTGCCCCCTAGCCCAAAGAGGTTAATGTTACTACTTAGCTTCGGCTGGTGTAGGTCCTGACGAACCACGTCCAGATATTTATTTTCACCCCGGACGCTTTGAATTAAAAAAGTTGAGCGAGAGAAAAAATATAAATATAAACGGTCATTAAAAAATTAAAACCGTAAAGTTGGCAGGTAGCAAAGTAAGGTTAGCAACAAACCACAACAAACACGTCTGGTTATCATGTCTCTGATGCTGGGACATATTCAAATAGTAGTCTACTTTACCAGGTACTTTAAACAGCCAGAAGAGGCTACATTTTTGGAAAGTAAAAAAAACTACTGAAATATCACATGTACAAACGTTTTCAGACCCTTTACTCAGTTCTTTGTTGAAGCACCTTTGGCAGTGATTACAGCATCAAGTCTTCAGGGGTATGATGCTACAAGCTTTGCACATCTGTATTTGGGGAGTTTCTCCCATAATTATTTGCAGAAAGTCTTAAGCTCTGTCAGGTTGGATGGGTAGTGTTGCTGCACAGCTACTTTCAGGTCTCTCCTGAGATGTTCGATCGGGTTCAAGTCCGGGCTCTGGCTGTGCCACTCGTCCTCAAGCCACTCCTACATTGTCTTGGCTGTGTGCTTAGGGTCGTTGTTCTGTTGGAAGGTGAACCTTCGCCCCAGTCTGAGGTCCTGAACTCTCTGGAGCAGGTTTTCATCAAAGATCCCTACGTTCATCTTTGTCTCAATCCCAGTCCCTGCCGTCTAGTCTCCCAGTCCCTGCCGCTGAAAAACATCCCCACAGCATGATGCTGCCACCACCATGCTTCACCTTGTAAGTCGCTCTGGATAAGAGCGTCTGCTAAATGACTTAAATGTAAATGTAAATGTAAATGGATGGTGCCAGGTTTACTCCAGACGTGACTCTTGGCATTCAGGCCAAAGAATTCAATATTGGTTTCATCAGACCAGAGAATCTTATTTCTCATGGTCTGGGAGTCTTTAGGTGCCTTTTGGCAAACACCAACCGGGCTGTCATGTGCCTTTTACTGTGGAGTTGCTTCCGTCTGGCCACTCTGCCATAAAGGCCTGATTGGTGGAGTGTTACAGAGATAGCCGTCCTTCTGGAAGGATCTCCCGCACACAAAAGAACTCCAGAGCTGTCAAAGTGACCATCAGGTTCTTGGTCACCTCCCTGACCAAGGCCCTTCTCCCCCAATTGCTCAGTTTGGCCGGGCGGCCAGCTCTAGGAAGAGTCCAGCTCTAGGAAGAGTCCAGATCTAGGAAGAGTCCAGCTGTAGGAAGAGTCTTGGTTGTTCGAAACGTCTCTCCACCAGGAGGTACCAGACACAATCACCAAGGTGGAACACGGGAGCCTCACTGCGATGACATCATTGAGGACCTTTAAGGTTGCAGTGGCACATCCATAACCTGAGCTGAAACCAGATTGCTTGCCAGAGAATGTACTATAGACATAAAGAAAGCCAGTCAGTTGATTATTGACAAGTTTTTCCAACACTTTTAATAAACAGGGCAAAATAGAAATAGGCCAAAACAGTTAGGATCAGCGAGATCTTTAAGGATACACCGTGGCTGCCTTCCAAGCAATGGGAACCTCCATAGAGAGGAGAGACAGGTTAGAACGTTTGGAGATTGGCTTGGCGATGATAGGGGCAGCAAACGTAAAGAAGAAAGCGTCTAAACCATCTGACTCAGATGTTTTTGGGGTCAAGTTTAACCTCTTGAACCTATGGGGGCGCTATTTCATTATTGGATTAAAAAAATTGCCCGTTTTAAGCGCAATATTTTGTCACAAAAAGATGCTCGACTATGCATATAATTGACAGCTTTGGAAAGAAAACACTCTGACGTTTCCAAAACGGCAAAGATATTATTTGTGAGTGCCACAGGCGAAACCAAGATGAAACTTCAAACAGGAAATGAGCAGAATTTTTGAAGCTCTGTTTTCCATTGTCTCCTTATATGGCTGTGAATGCGCCAGGAATGAGCCTGCCCTTTCTGTCGTTTCCCCAAGGTGTCTGCAGCATTGTGACGTATTTGTAGGCATATCATTGGAAGATTGGCCATAAGAGACTACATTTACCAGGTGCCCGCCCGGTGTCCTTTTGTCTAAATTGGTGTGTAATCTTCAGCTGCAGGCATTTTCCCATGGGATTCAGAGGAGAAAGCACACTTCCACGAATTATATATCATCGAAGAGATATGTGAAAAACACCTTGAGGATTGATTCTAAACAACGTTTGCCATGTTTCAGTCGATATTATGGAGTTAATTTGGAAAAAAGTTTGGCGTTTTGATGACTGAATTTTCGGGGTTTTTTGGTAGCCAAACGTGATGTACCAAACGGAGCAATTTCTCCTATACAAATAATCTTTTTGGACAAACTGAACATTTGCTATCTAACTGAGAGTCTCCTCATTGAAAACATCCGAAGTTCTTCAAAGGTAAATCATTTTATTTGAATGCTTTTCTTGTTTTTGTGAAAATGTTGCCTGCTGAATGCTAACGCTAAATGCTATGCTAGCTATCAATACTGTTACACAAATGCTTGTTTTACTATGGTTGAGAAGCATATTTTGAAAATCTGAGATGATAGTGTTGTTAACAAAAGGCTAAGCTTGAGAGCTAGCAGATTTATTTAATTTCATTTGTGATTTTCATGACGTTGTGTTATGCTAATGAGCTTGCGAATAGATTTACACTCCTGGATACAGGTTTTTTTCGTAGCTAAACGTGATGAACAAAAGGAGCGATTTCTTCTAAACAAATAATCTTTCAGGAAAAACTGAACATTTGCTATCTAACTGAGTGTCTCCTCATTGAAAACATCCAAAGTTCTTTAAAGGTAAATGATTTTATTTGAATGCTTTTCTGGTTTTTGTGAAAATGTTGCCTGCTGAATGCTAACGCTAAATGCTACGCTAGCTATCAATACTGTTACACATATGCTTGTTTTGCTATGGTTGAGAAGCATATTTTGAAAATCTGAGATGACAGTGTTGTTAACAAAAGGCTAAGCTTGAGAGCTAGCAGATTTATTTCATTTCATTTGCGATTTTCATGAATAGTTAACGTTGCGTTATGGTAATGGGCTTGAGGCTGTAGTCATTATCCCAGATCCGGGATGGCTCGACGCAAGAAGTTAAGGAGGTCCTTTAGCATGGACATCTCAAATACTGAGATGTCCATGCAAAATATACATTTAGTGGTACATTTTTCATTGTGGAATTTTATGTGTGCTTGGGGTTAATTTCATTCTCCAGGTTTTTGCCTCAAATGCCCTGGTAGTGTGTAAAGTTCATGATGCTGTTGAACTTAAAGCAGCAATCAGCAGTTGAAACAATAACAAATGGTACTCCCCACCACTATTTAGGTAAAAAGCTGAGGGATGAGGGCTGGAGAAATATAACCACTCTGAAATTCATAGACAGAACTATGGATTCAAGGACATAGAATCCATTATATCACAGTTTTTACCATGTTTTGAGGATATATAGTTTGTTTACAAACTTAGGGGTAAAACAGGCTTATATTGCTAATGGTTTAAGACAGTTGAACTTGAGACACTTAGGTTATATTCTAAAATAATCAATGGATACAATACACCCAGTCAGAACTGGCAGCTTCATTAAATAGTACCAGCAAAACACCAGTTTCAACGTCAACAGTGAAGAGGCGACTCCAGAATGCTGACCTTCTAGGCAGAGTTGCAAAGACAAAGCCATATCTCAGACTGGCCAATAAAAAGTAAAGATTAAGATGGGCAAAAGAACACAGACACTGGACAGAGGAACACTGCCTAGAAGGCCAGCATTCCGGAGTCTCCTCTTCACTGCAGACGGTGAGACTGGTGTTTTGCGGGAACTATTTAATTAAGCTGCCAGTTGAGGGCTTGTGAGGCATCTGTTTCTCAATCTAGACACACTATTGTACTTGTCCTCTTGCTCAGTTGTGCACCGGGGCCTCCCACTCCTCTTTCTATTCTGGTTAGAGCCAGTTTGCACTATTCTGTGAAGAGAGTAGTACACAGCGTTGTACGAGATCTTCAGTTTCTTGGCGATTTCTCACATGGAATAGCCTTCATTTCTCAGAACAAGAATAGACTGATGAGTTTCAGAAGAAAGGGTCTTTGTTTCTGGCCATTTTGAGCCTGTAATCAAACAAACAATTGCTGATGCTCCAGACTCTCAATTATTCTAAAGAAGGACAGTTTTATTGCTTCTTTAATCAGGACAACAGAATTGCAAAAGGGTTTTCTAATGATCAATTAGCCTTTTAAAATGATACACGTGGATTAGCTAACACAACGTGCCATTGGAACACAGGAGTGATGGTTGCTGATAATGGGCCTATGTAGATATTCCATTAAAAGTCATCTGTTTCCAGCTACAATAGTCATTTACAATTTCGGATCAATTTGATGTTATTTAAATGCACAAAAAATGTGTGTTTCTTTCAAAAACAAAGACATTTCTAAGTGACCACAAACTTTTGAACAGTAGTGTGTATGTTACCAGGTGTTGTGTGATATGTAATAATATTTTTGATGTCACCTATATGTTACCAGGTGCTGGTACATGTAATATTACATGTGATGTCACCTATATGTTACCAGGTGCTGGGACATGTAATATTACATGTGATGTCACCTATATGTTACCAGGTGCTGGGACATGTAATATTACATGTGATGTCACCTATATGTTACCAGGTGCTGGGACATGTAATATTACATGTGATGTCACCTATATGTTACCAGGTGCTGGGACATGTAATATTACATGTGATGTCACCTATATGTTACCAGGTGCTGGGACATGTAATATTACATGTGATGTCACCTATATGTTACCAGGTGCTGGGACATGTACTATTACATGTGATGTCACCTATATGTTACCAGGTGCTGGGACATGTAATATTACATGTGATGTCACCTATATGTTACCAGGTGCTGGGACATGTACTATTACATGTGATGTCACCTATATGTTACCAGGTGCTGGGACATGTAATATTACATGTGATGTCACCTATATGTTACCAGGTGCTGGGACATGTAATATTACATGTGATGTCACCTATATGTTACCAGGTGCTGGGACATGTAATATTACATGTGATGTCAACTATATGTTACCAGGTGCTGGGACATGTAATATTACATGTGATGTCACCTATATGTTACCAGGTGCTGGGACATAATTGAGAAGACTGAGATGTTCTGGTGGATCATTAAGACACCAATCCTGGCCTCCATCCTGGTGAGTTGTTCAGCCGCTCCTCAACTTACAACATTAGCATGAAGGGATTCAACTCCCACTCTGATTCCCTCAGAAGTAGGTGTTATGGTTATTACTGTGGAGAGAAGAATGTTTAGTAAAGTACAGTACAGAAAACCCCATCAGAGTACAGAACAGACCACACCAGAAGAGTTTTGTTGAGTACAGAACAGACCACACCAGTAGAGTTTTGTAGAGTACAGAACAGACCACACCAGTAGAGTTTTGTTGAGTACAGTACAGACCACACCAGGAGAGTTTTGTAGAGTACAGAACAGATCATACCAGTAGAGTTTAGTAAAGTAAAGTAGAGTACAGTACTGTACAGAACTCACCAGTTTACTTTATTAGTTTTTATTAGAGTTTAGTACAGAACACTCTAGTAGAGTTTAGTAGAGTACAGAAAGCACCAGTATGGTTAAGTAGATTAGAGTACACAACACACCAGTAGAGTTTTGTAGTGTTTAGTAGAGAACAGTACAGTACAGAACTCACAGTCGAGATTTGAAGAATACAGTACAGAGCTCAACAGTAGAGTTTAGTAGAGTTCAGTACAGAACACCCGAGTAGAGTTTAATTGAGCACAAAACAGAACAACCGAGTACAGTCTAGTAGAGTACAAAATAGAATATACCAGTAGAGTTTAGTAGAGCACAAAACAGAACAACCGAGTACAGTTTAGTAGAGTACAAAATAGAATATACCAGTAGAGTTTAGTAGAGCACAAAACAGAACAACCGAGTACAGTCTAGTAGAGTACAAAATAGAATATACCAGTAGAGTTTAGTAGAGCACAAAACAGAACAACCGAGTACAGTCTAGTAGAGTACAAAATAGAATATACCAGTAGAGTTTAGTAGAGTACAAAACAGAACAACCGAGTAGAGTTTAGTAGAGTTCAGTACAGTCCACACCAGTAGAGTTTAGTAGAGTTTATTAGAGTTCAGTAGAGTTTATTGGAGTACAGTACAGATCACACCAGTAGAGTTTAGTAGAGTGCATTATAGTTCAGTACAGTCCACACCAGTAGAGTTTAGTATGATAGAGTACAGTACAGAACCTGACAGTTGAGTTTAGTAGAGTGTAGTACAGAACACACCAGTAGAGCTTAGTAGAGTTTAGAAGAGTAGAGTACAGAAAACAGTATTGTTTAGTAGTGTTCAGTAGTGTTCAGTAGTGTTTAGAGTACAGAACAGACCAAAATAGTTTGTAGAGTCTACTCTACAGAGTAGAGTAGAGAAGACAAAAGTCCACACAGGGTTCAGTATTATTTAAATATCTAAAAATATCTCTTAATCTTATCCAGATGAACTTCATCCTCTTCATCTGCATCATCAGGATCCTCCGACAGAAGATCAACTGTCCAGACATTGGAAGGAACGAGTCCAACCAGTACTTGTTAGTATGGCTCTATCCAGTACTTGTTAGTATGGCTCTATCCAGTACTTGTTAGTATGGCTCTATCCAGTACTTGTAAGTATGGCTCTATCCAGTACTTGTTAGTATGGCTCTATCCCAGAGGTGGGCAAACTTTTTGACTCGCGGGCCACAATGGGTTCTAAAATTTGACAGAGGGGCCGGGCCAGGAGCATTTGGAGGGAGTGTTTGGGCCGAATATACTAAAGCATTAAATGTAGTGTGTGCAAACCTCATAGCACAGTAAGAACACTACAACCCAATTTATTAACTGTCTTTCAAATGTGAAAAATAGCCCTTATCAGTTAATAAATTTGTCTCAAGGAATATGCAAGATATGGCATTTACATACTATTTCGCAGATACTGGGAGGAGGAAATGTAAATAGATTAAAATAACATACGCACTGTGATTTATCAAGATTGCGTCTGTTTTTAATAAGTTTCAATCGAAGGTGCAAAGTTAAAGAAATCAACATTTATTGAAAAATGGAATCACTTTCAACATTCAAAACATATTATTACACAACGAAATACTCAAGCTCAATAATATCTACTTGTGTTAAACTCCGCAAAATCATGGATGGATTGTCCTGACCGCGCGCTCTACAAACTCGCCACGGACGCCCTCGCCTTCACGCGCAAACAGTACACGTGTATCGTTGCCAAGCACACAGACATAGGCTGTATTAAATATCCTACCTGCAGCTGAAAATTTACATTTAAATTAAGAGCGATGTGCGGCGTGTTAATTAAGCTACTGTACCGCTGCTGTGCGTAAATGCGCATTGCTCTTAATTAAAAGACGCACTTCCAAACTTTCCATATGCATACTTGACTCTTGAATTGCAGTTTGTCGGTGAAAAAAGTTCTGTTGACTCTGTAAATTAGCTGCCAACCTCTGAGCAGTAGCCGCCCGTTCATGTGTTGACTGCTTGCTAGCATAGTTTGCATGCTTCGTGGCAAAGTGACGGCTGATATTGTACTCTTTGAAAACCGCAACAGCTTCTTGGCATATCAGACATACAGCCGTTGATCGGACTTCAGTGAAGAAGTATTTTGTTGTCCACTCCTTATTAAACACTCGGCATTCGCTGTCCACTTTCCTTCTCTTTGGTCCGCTCATTTTCACAGAAGGGCTTAATGGTGACGTGAAACTAAGTGAAAATTAAAGTGAAATAAAGAGAAATACGTGCCACTCCAACAACGGTCAATGTGTTTTGAGTGCGCCATCTATTGGGGAAACGTGGGCATTGCAGGGAAAGGGGAAAAAAGGAGGTTTTTACTATAATTTGGACAAGTTCGGCGGGCCGGATTAAAAAGCCTAACGGGCCGTATGTGGCCCGCGGGCCGTAGTTTGCCCATGTCTGCTCTATCCAGTACTTGTTAGTATAGATCTAGTACAAACCAGTACTTGTAAGTATGGCTCTATCCAGTACTTGTTAGTATAGATCTAGTACAAACCAGTACTTGTAAGTATGGCTCTATCCAGTACTTGTAAGTATGGCTCTATCCAGTACTTGTTAGTATAGATCTAGTTCAACCAGTTCTCGTTAATATTGATCTAACCGGTACTCATTAGTATGTCTCTAGTCTAACCAGTATTCATTAGTATGTCTCTAGTCTAACCAGTACTCGTTAGCATGCCACTAAATGAAATGGCGCCGGAAGAAATGGCAGCAGTTTTACGTGCGCCCAACCAATTGTGTTATTATGTGGGGGGGGGGGTTGCGTTATTTATAACTTATTTTGTACATAATGTTTCTGCAACCTCTTACGGCAGAAAAGAGCTTCTGGATATCAGGACAGCGATCACCTTGGAATAGACAAAGATCTTTTTAACAACAAGCAAGACGCACATGATATTCTCCAAACACCCGGTAAGGCCGACATCCCAGTTACTCTCAAGAGGAAGCAACGCAGGTACAGAGGACGAAGAGCCGGATGCCTCATCAGGACCCGGAGAAGGCGAGTAGGAAAGCTGCCGTTACCGTCCATATTACTCGCCAACATGCGAATCAATCATCGCACAATAAACTAGACGAGGTACAATCACGAATATCCTACCAACGGGACATCAAAAACTGTAATATCCTATGTTTCACGGAATCGTGGCTGAATGACGACATGTTGACGACATGTTCTATCCTGCACCGGCAGGATAGAACAGCACACTCCGGTAAGACGAGGGGGGCGGTCTGTGCATATTTGTAAATAACAGCTGGTGCACGAAATCTTAGGAAGTCTCTAGATTTTGCTCGCCTGAAGTAGAGTATATTGTGATAAATTGCAGGCCACACTACTTGCCTAGAGAGTTCTCAGCTATACTTTTTGTGGCTGTTTATTTACCACCACAAACAGATGTTGGCACTAAGACCGCACTCAGCTGTATAAGGAAATAAGCAAACAGGAAACCACTCATCCAGAGGCGGCGCTCATAGTGGCCAGAGACTTTAATGCAGGGAAACTTAAATCAGTTCTACCAAATCTCTATCAACATGTTAAATGTGCAACCAGAGGGAAAATAATTCTAGATCACCTGAACTCCACACACAGAGACACGAACAAAGCTCTCCCTCGCCCTTCATTTGGTAAATCTGACCACAACTCTATCCTCCTGATTCCTGCTTACAACCAAAAATTAAATCAGGAAGCACCAGTGACTCGGTCTATAAAAAAAGTGGTCAGATGAAGCAGATGCTAAACTACAGGACTGTTTTGCAGCTCAGACTGGATTCCGGGATTCTTCCGATGGCATTGAGGAGTACACCACATCAGTCACTGTCTTTATCAATAAGTGCATCAAGGACGTCGTCCCCACAGTGACTGTACGTACATACCCCAACCAGAAGCCATGGATTACAGGCAACATTCGTACTGAGCTAAAGGGTAGAGCTGCCACTTCCAAGGTGCGGGACTCTAACCCACAAGGTTACAAAAAATGCCGCTATGCTCTGCGACGAACCATCAAACAGACAAAGCGTCAATACAGGGCTAAGATTGAATCACACCAGCTCTGACGCTCGTCTGATGAGGCAGGGCTTGCAAACTATTACAGACTACAAAGGGAAGCACAGCCGCGAGCTGCCCAGTGACACGAGCCTACCAGATGACCTAAATCACTTCTATGCTGGCTTCGAGGCAAGCAACACTGAGGCATGCATGAGAGCATCAGCTGTTCCAGACGACTCACACTCTCCGTAGCCGATGTGTTTAAGACCTTTAAACAGGTCAACATACACAAGGCTGCAGGGCCAGACGGATTACCAGGACGTGTGCTCCGGGCATGTGCTGACCAACTGGCAGGTGTCTTCACTGACATTTTCAACATGTCCCTGATTGAGTCTGTAATACCAACATGTTTCAAGCAGACCACCATAGTCCCTGTGCCCAAGAACACAAAGGCAACCTGACTAAATGACTACAGACCCGTAGCACTCACGGCCGTAGCCATGAAGTGCTTTGAAAGGCTGGTAATGGCTCACATCAACACCATTATCCCAGAAACCCTAGACCCACTCCAATTTGCATGCCGCCCAAACAGATCCACAGATGATGCAATCTCTATTGTACTCCACACTGCCCTTTCACACCTGGACAAAAGGAACACCTATGTGAGAATGCTATTCATTGACTACAGCTCAGCATTCAACACCAAGCTCATCACTAAGCTAAGGAA
This sequence comes from Oncorhynchus gorbuscha, assembly GCF_021184085.1. Classification (NCBI taxonomy): domain Eukaryota; kingdom Metazoa; phylum Chordata; class Actinopteri; order Salmoniformes; family Salmonidae; genus Oncorhynchus; species Oncorhynchus gorbuscha. Next base: position 519,572 of record NC_060179.1, on the reverse strand, counting down.
CCTGGGCCTAAACACCTCCCTCTGCAACTGGATCCTGGACTTCCTGACGGGCCGCCCCCAGGTGGTGAGGGTAGGTAGCAAAACATCTGCCACACTGATCCTCAACACGGGAGCTCCCCAGGGGTCCGTGCTCAGTCCCCTCCTGTACTCCCTGTTCACCCACGACTGCATGGCGAGGCACGACTCCAACACCATCATTAGGTTTGCAGACGACACAACAGTGGTAGGCCTGATCACCAACAACGGTGAGACAGCCTATAGGAAGGAGGTCAGAGACCTGTCCAGGTGGTGCCAGAATAACAACCTATCCCTCAACATAACCAAGACTAAGGAGATGATTGTGGACTACAGGAAAAGGAGCACCGAGCACGCCCTCATTTTCATCAACGGGGCTGTAGTGGAGCTTGAAGTTGAGAGCTTCAAGTTCCTTGGTATCCGTATCAACAACAAACTAGAATGGTCCAAACACACCAAGACAGTCGTGAAGAGGGCACGACAAAGTCTATTCCCCCTCAGGAAAAGAAAAAGTTTTGGCATGGGTCCTGAGATCCTCAAAAGGTTCTACAGCTGCAACATCGAGAGCATCCTGACAGGTTGCATCACTGCCTGGTACGGAAATTGCTCGGCCTACGACCGCAAGGCACTTCAGAGGCTAGTGCCTATGGCCCAGTACATCACTGGGGCAAAGCTGCCTGCCATCCAGGACCTCTACACCAGGCGGTGTCAGTGGAAGGCCCTAAATATTGTAAAAGACACCAGCCACCCCAGTCATAGACTGTTCTCTCTACTACCACATGGCAAGCGGTACCGGAGTGCCAAGTCTAGGACAAAAAGGATTCTCAACAGTTTTTACCCCCAAGCCATAAGACTCCTGAACAAGTAACTAAATGGCAGACTATTTGCATTGTGTGCCACCCCCCAACCCCTCTTTTAAGCTGCTGCTTCTCTCTGTTTATCATATATGCATAGTTACTTTAACTATACATTCATGTACATACAACCTCAATTGGGCCGACCAACCAGTGCTCCCGCACATTGGCTAACCAGGCTATCTGCATTGTGTCCCACCACCCGCCAACCCCTCTTATTAAGCTACTGCTACTCTCTATTCATCATATATGCATAGTCACTTCAACCATACCCACATGTACATACTACCTCAATAAACCTGACTAACAGGTGTCGGTATATAGCCTTTCTACTGTTATTTTGAAATGTCTTTTTACTGTTGTTTTATTTCTTTACTTACCTACACACACATACCTTATTTTCACACTATTGGTCAGAGACTGTAAGTAAGCATTTCACTGTAAGGTCTACTATTCGGCGCACGTGACAAATAAACTTTTATTTGACTTGGCTAGTCCAACCAGTACACGTTAGTATAGCTCAAGTCCAAAAAGTACTCGTTAGTATGGCTCTAGTCCAACAAGTTTTCATAGTATCTGTCAAGATCAACCAGTACTCCTTAGTAAAGCTCTCGCCAGTACTCATTACTATGGCTCTAGTCCAACCAGTACTCATTACTATGGCTCTAGTCCAACCAGCACTCGTTAGTATGGCTCTAGTCCAACCAGTACTCATTACTATGGCTCTAGTCCAACCAGTACTCGTTAGTATGTCTCTACTCTAAGAAGTACTTAGAGTTCACGCTACCACGTTCCCCTAGGGCACCCCCCCCACGCTCAACTCAAAAGATGGAGCACAGAATGCAAAAATATTCTTAGAAATATATTACCTCCACACATTAACAAGTCCAATAGCTCAAATGAAAGATAAACACCTTGTTCATCTACCCAGCGAGTCAGATTTCTAAAATGTTTTACGGCAAAAACATAGCACATATTTATGTCAAACCACCACCAAAGACACAGCTAATTTGAATAGCCATGTTGAACAAAAGATACAATCACAAACGCCGGATTAAAGGAAAATAATTCACTAACCTTTTGAAAATCTTCAACAGATGACAGTAATAGAACATGTTACACAGTACATTTATGTTTTTTTCAATAATATGCCATTTATATCTATAAATCTCTGTTTACCATGACGCCATGTTCAAAAAATGCTACTCAAATGTCCTGAGAAATGATGATAGCTCCGGCAGATAACGTCAGATAACAAGATAACAATACACATCATAAACTTTGACTAAATATACATGTTCTACATATAGTTAGAAAGATACACTGCTTCTTAATGCAACCGCTGTGTTACATTTATTTTTAACGTTACAGGATTTGTTCACTAGGCAATAATACGAGACGGCGCTCAGACATTAGCAATATGTCTACGCTATGTTGGAGTCCACAGAAACACAAAATTACCACATAAATATTCCCTTACCTTTGATGTTCTTCGATCAGAAGTCGTGTAAGGAGTGATACTTACCAAAAACTGCGTTTGGCTTTCAAGTCTGTGTCTTTGGGTTATCAAACGCAACAAATTCCGGCTGAAATGCAGCCAAAATTCTAGGGGATGCGCATCAAAACTTCAAAATTACATATTATATGTCGACTAAACTGGTCAAACTAAGTGCAGAATCAAGCTTTAGGATGTTATAAACGTGCAAAACAATTCTCAGCTCGAACAGACAAACTGACATCGTTTGGTGAATCCTGGAACAATGAGAGCTCCAGACGCGACGCGCGCATGAGAGTACATGTATTTTCGCGTGACCCGAAGGTTTTAGCCCGCCAAAGGGTGAGGGAGCGCGCGATTTTCACAATGAAACGCCCCATTGAAAGGAGACATCGCGCTGAAGAGATAGAAACTGTTCCCAGATCCGTAGCTGGTTGGGAAGGGTGGGAGCGATGACGTCAAAGTTGGCCCAAATTTCCTGATGACAAGAGAGAGTTTGGGAGAATGGCTGCCCTGAGAGTTCTGCTTTACATACAGACATAATTTGAACGGTTTTAGAAGCTTTATAGTGTTTTCTATTAAATAATTATTATTATATGCATATATTAGCAATTTTGGACAGATTTTTGTTCTGTTTACTATGGGCACGCAATTCCTCCAAAGGGGGCAGTATTCAGCCTAGCCCTAACAGGTTATTAATATAACTCTAGTCCAACCAGTAGTCGTTAGTATTGCTCTTGTCCAAACAGTACACGTTAGTATGAATCTAACCACTACTCGTTAGTATGGCTCTAGTCGTAATAACATAAAGGGAAGGTGATCAAGGTGACGATGAAGTCCAGGTGTGCGTAATGATGGGGAGCAGGTGTGCGCAATGATGGGGAGCAGGTGTGCGTAATGATGGGGAGCAGGTGTGCGCAATGATGGGGAGCAGGTGTGCGTAATGATGGGGAGCAGGTGTGCGTAATGATGGGGAGCAGGTGTGCGCAATGATGGGGAGCAGGTGTGCGTAATGATGGGGAGAAGGTGTGCGTAATGATGGGGAGAAGGTGTGCGTAATGATGGGGAGAAGGTGTGCGTAATGATGGGGAGAAGGTGAACACTGGCGAGAGGGAGCGGGATAAGCATGACACATATCACAGTTATTTCAAATAGACCCTTCTTTTATATAGCAGAATCATTGCCATGAATAATATAATAATAATAATATATGCCATTTAGCAGACGCTTTTATCCAAAGCGACTTACAGTCATGTGTGCATACATTCTACGTATGGGTGGTCGCGGGGATCGAACCCACTACCCTGGCGTTACAAGCGCCATGCTCTACCAACTGAGCTACACATGACATGAGTGAATCTAGTTAACTAATGCTCACTAAAATAAGCTAAGCAGTGGATGGGAGCGCTGCCAGCAGGTTCCACCTTATATATAGCTGTTCTGAGTGTGAGCAACAACCTCTGCTGTTTCCATGCTGCCTCATAACAACACGTACGGAGCATTAAGGCCCCCAGTGGGTGTGTTACCATAAGCAACCACCTCGACTACCAACAAACTCCTCATCAGGAAGCTGATCACGTCAACCAATGCCGACTGACCCCCAGAAACTCAGAACCTCAGAGGCATGGCAAAATGCCTTGACATTATACTGCTGAAATGTAGAGCTCAGCTCCCTGTGATGTAGAGCCCAGCACTCTGTGGTTTAGTGGATAAAACTCTCTGTGGTTTAGTGGATCAGCTCTCTGTGGTTTAGTGGCTCAGCTCTCTGTGGTTTAGTGGCTCAGCTCTCTGTGGTTTAGAGGCTCAGCTCTCTGTGGTTTAGAGGCTCAGCTCTCTGTGGTTTAGTGGCTCCGCTCTCTGTGGTTTAGAGGCTCAGCTCTCTGTGGTTTAGTGGATCAGCTCTCTGTGGTTTAGAGGCTCAGCTCTCTGTGGTTTAGAGGCTCAGCTCTCTGTGGTTTAGAGGCTCAGCTCTCTGTGGTTTAGAGGCTCAGCTCTCTGTGGTTTAGTGGCTCAGCTCTCTGTGGTTTAGTGGCTCAGCTCTCTGTGGTTTAGTGGCTCAGCTCTCTGTGGTTTAGTGGCTCAGCTCTCTGTGGTTTAGTGGATCAGCTCTCTGTGGTTTAGTGGATCAGCTCTCTGTGGTTTAGAGGCTCAGCTCTCTGTGGTTTAGTGGCTCAGCTCTCTGTGGTTTAGTGGCTCAACTCACTGGTTTAGTAGCTCAACTCTCTGTGGTTTAGTGGCTCAACTCTGTGGTTTAATGGATACAACTCTCTGTGGTTAAGTGGCTCAGCTCTCTCTGGTTTAGTGACTCAGCTCTCTGTGGTTTAGAGGCTCAGCTCTCTGTGATTTAGTGGCTCAGCTCTCTGTGGTTTAGTGGCTCAGCTCTCTGTGGTTTAGTGGCTCAGCTCTCTGTGGTTTAGTGGCTCAGCTCTCTGTGGTTTAGTGGCTCAACTCTCTGTGGTTTAGTGGCTCAACTCACTATGATTTAGTAGCTCAACTCTCTGTGGTTTAGAGCTCAACTCTCTGTGGTTAAGTAGCTCAACTCTCTGTGGTTTAGAGCTCAACTCTCTGTGGTTAAGTAGCTTAACTCTCTGTGGTTTAGAGCTCAACTCTCTGTGGTTTAGAGCTCAACTTCTGTGGTTTAGAGCTCAACTCTCTGTGGTTAAGTGGCTCAGCTGTCTGTGGTTTAGAGGCTCAGCTCTCTCTGGTTAAGTGGCTCAACTCTTTGTGGTTTAGTGGCTCAGCTCTCTGTGGTTTAGAGGCTCAGCTCTCTGTGGTTTAGAGGCTCAGCTCTCTGTGGTTTAGTGGCTCAGCTCTCTGTGGTTTAGAGGCTCAGCTCTCTGTGGTTTAGTGGATCAGCTCTCTGTGGTTTAGAGGCTCAGCTCTCTGTGGTTTAGAGGCTCAGCTCTCTGTGGTTTAGTGGATCAGCACTCTGTGGTTTAGAGGCTCAACTCACTATGGTTTAGTAGCTCAACTCTCTGTGGTTTAGAGGCTCAGCTCTCTGTGGTTTAGAGGCTCAGCTCTCTGTGGTTTAGTGGCTCAGCTCTCTATGGTTTAGTGGATCAGCTCTCTGTGGTTTAGAGGCTCAGCTCTCTGTGGTTTAGTGGCTCAGCTCTCTGTGGTTTAGTGGATCAGCTCTCTGTGGTTTAGTGGCTCAGCTCTCTGTGGTTTAGTGGCTCAGCTCTCTGTGGTTTAGAGGCTCAGCTCTCTGTGGTTTAGTGGCTCAGCTCTCTGTGGTTTAGTGGATCAGCTCTCTGTGGTTTAGAGGCTCAGCTCTGTGGTTTAGTGGCTCAGCGGCTCAACTCACTGGTTTAGTAGCTCAACTCTCTGTGGTTTAGTGGCTCAACTCTCTGTGGTTTAATGGATACAACTCTCTGTGGTTAAGTGGCTCAGCTCTCTCTGGTTTAGTGACTCAGCTCTCTGTGGTTTAGAGGCTCAGCTCTCTGTGGTTTAGTGGCTCAGCTCTCTGTGGTTTAGTGGCTCAACTCACTATGGTTTAGTAGCTCAACTCTCTGTGGTTAAGTAGCTCAACTCTCTGTGGTTTAGAGCTCAACTCTCTGTGGTTTAGAGCTCAGTTCTCTGTGGTTTAGAGCTCAACTTCTGTGGTTTAGAGCTCAACTCTCTGTGGTTAAGTGGCTCAGCTGTCTGTGGTTTAGAGGCTCAGCTCTCTCTGGTTAAGTGGCTCAACTCTTTGTGGTTTAGAGGCTCAGCTCTCTCTGGTTTAGAGCTCAGTTCTCTGTGGTTTAGAGCTCAGCTTTCTGTGGTTTAGAGCTCAGCTTTCTGTGGTTTAGAGGTCAGCTTTCTGTGGCTACTTCTCTTGATATTCTCTTGATGTTCTGTGTAGAAGGATGAATGAGACTGATTAACAACTAGCTACTAATCATAAAGCTACTTGAAGTTCTCTTGATATGTAAAAGGATGAATGAGATTGTTGAATAACTAGGTACTAGTCATAAAGTTACTTATTGAGTTTCTGTTCTCTTTGTTGTTCTGTGTAGGAGGCTGGCCAAGTCCACCCTGCTGCTGATCCCTCTTTTTGGGATCAACTTCATCGTGTTTGCCTTCATCCCAGAGCAGGTGAACACAGAGCAACGGCTGGTCTTCGACCTCATACTGGGATCATTCCAGGTATGGAACCACTAGGGTTGCAAAATTCAGCTAACTTTCCCCTCAAAATGTTTTTAATTTCCACGGTTTTTCCCAAGATTGAACCAACTCTTCAAGTGTAGTATAGATGTAGTATAGGTATAGTATTGATGCAGTATAGATGTAGTACAGGTATAGTATTGATACAGTGTAGGTGCAGTATAGGTATAGTATTGATGCAGTATAGGTGCAGTATAGGTGTGATATAGATGCAGTATAGGTGTAGTATAGATGCAGTATAGGTGTAGTATAGATGTAGTATAGGTATAGTATTGATGCAGTATAGGTGCAGTATAGGTGTGATATAGATGCAGTATAGGTGTAGTATAGATGCAGTATAGGTGTAGTATAGATGTAGTACAGGTATAGTATTGATGCAGTATAGGTGCAGTATAGGTGTAGTATAGATGTAGTACAGGTATAGTATTGATGCAGTATAGGTGCAGTATAGGTGTGATATAGATGCAGTATAGGTGTAGTATAGATGCAGTATAGGTGTAGTATAGATGTAGTATAGATGCAGTATAGATGTAGTATAGATGCAGTATAGGTGCAGTATAGGTGTAGTATAGGTGTAGTATAGGTGCAGTATCGGTGTAGTATAGGTGTAGTATATGTGTAGTATAGGTGCAGTATAGGTGTAGTATAGGTGTAGTATAGGTGCAGTATAGGTGTAGTATATGTGTAGTATAGGTGTAGTATATGTGTAGTATAGGTGTAGTATATGTGTAGTATAGGTGCAGTATAGGTGTAGTATAGGTGTAGTATAGGTGTAGTATAGGTGCAGTATCGGTGTAGTATAGATGTAGTATAGACAAAGTATACATATAGTAGGTGTAGTATAGATGTAGTATAGGTGCAGTATAGGTGTAGTATAGGTGTAGTATAGGTGTAGTATAGGTGTAGTATAGATGTAGTATAGGTGCAGTATAGGTGTAGTATAGGTGTAGTATAGGTGTAGTATAGGTGTAGTATAGGTGTAGTATAGATGTAGTATAGGTGCAGTATAGGTGTAGTATAGGTGTAGTATAGGTGTAGTATAGGTGTAGTATAGGTGTAGTATAGGTGTAGTATATGTGTAGTATAGGTGTAGTATATGTGTAGTATAGGTGCAGTATAGGTGTAGTATAGGTGTAGTATATGTGCAGTATCGGTGTAGTATAGATGTAGTACAGGTATAGTATTGATGCAGTATAGGTGCAGTATAGGTGTGATATAGATGCAGTATAGATGTAGTATAGATGCCATATACGTGTAGTATAGATGTAGTACAGGTATAGTATTGATGCAGTATAGGTGCAGTATAGGTGTGATATAGATGCAGTATAGGTGTAGTATAGATGTAGTACAGGTATAGTATTGATGCAGTATAGGTGCAGTATAGGTGTAGTATAGATGCCATATAAGTGTAGTATAGATGCAGTATAGGTGTAGTATAGATGTAGTATAGGTGTAGTATAGATGTAGTATAGGTGTAGTATAGATGTAGTATAGACAAAGTATACATATAGTAGGTGTAGTATATGTGTAGTATAGATGTAGCATAGGCACAGTCTATGTGTAGTATAGGTGTGATATAGATGCAGTATAGATGTAGTATAGATGTAGCATAGGCACAGTCTATGTGTAGTATAGGTGTGATATAGATGCAGTATAGATGTAGTATAGATGCCGTATAAGTGTAGTATAGGTGTAGTATAGATGTAGTATAGGTGTGATATAGATGCAGTATAGGTGTAGTATAGATGCCGTATAAGTGTAGTATAGGTGTAGTATAGGTGTAGTATAGGTGTAGTATAGATGTAGTATAGATGCCGTATAAGTGTAGTATAGGTGTAGTATAGGTGTAGTATAGATGTAGTATAGACAAAGTATACATATAGTAGGTGTAGTATAGGTGTAGTATATGTGCAGTATAGGTGTAGTATAGGTGTAGTATAGATGTAGTATATGTGCAGTATAGGTGTAGTATAGATGTAGTTTTGGGGGCTTTTGGGACTCAGTTTAACAGTGAGACTTTACAGTCAGAGATTAACAGTCAGAGACAGTTCATTCAGGTTCCGTGCTGAGTTACTCTCGGCACTCATGGGAGGGATGCTTTGTATACACTATGGCAGGACTCCAGGCACAATGGACTGGTAATTCAGACCCATTGTTCATGATTTAAACACTGGCTGTGGTTGTTCTGGTCTATCTGTATAATGGGGAGAGAGAGGGAGCAGCCAGACCTGGCAGCATTGTAGCAGCTTGACTTTAGCTGAGAAACGTCCTCCAGCTTGTTCCTCTTATCTTGTCAATATGACTTCCTTGTTTGGCATCCCTCGCTTCTCTCAGTTTTCCCTCTAGGCCACAGACATGTAATCCTGTTCTGTAAATGAGCCAATGCTATGTATTCATGGCAGCAATAGCTCTGTACTCAGTACTTTAATATAGGCTCAATCATGTATTCCATAGAATCGCGTTGATGCATTACATTTCAGTCATTTAGTAGATGCTCTTCTCCAGAGTGATTTAGAGGCGCGATTAGGGTTAATGGCTTTGCTCAACAGCACATCGACAGATCTCACCTAGTCGGCTCTGGGATACAAACCAGCAACCTTTAGGTTACTGGCCCAACCTCTTAACCCCAACCTCTTAACCACTAGGCTACCTGCCTTGTATTGTTATGAACCACAGAATAACAGGGTACACTGGGTTCATGTAACAGACTCTGCTCTCCCCAGGGTTAGGGTGACTATAACAGACTCTGCTCTCCCCAGGGGTAGGGTGACTATAACAGACTCTGCTCTCCCCAGGGTTAGGGTGACTATAACAGACTCTGCTCTCCCCAGGGTTAGGGTGACTATAACAGACTCTGCTCTCCCCAGGGTTAGGGTGACTATAACAGACTCTGCTCTCCCCAGGGTTAGGGTGACTATAACAGACTCTGCTCTCCCCAGGGTTAGGGTGACTATAACAGACTCTGCTCTCCCCAGGGTTAGGGTGACTATAACAGACTCTGCTCTCCCCAGGGTTAGGGTGACTATAACAGACTCTGCTCTCCCCAGGGTTAGGGTGACTATAACAGACTCTGCTCTCCCCAGGGTTAGGGTGACTATAACAGACTCTGCTCTCCCCAGGGTTAGGGTGACTATAACAGACTCTGCTCTCCCCAGGGTTAGGGTGACTATAACAGACTCTGCTCTCCCCAGGGTTAGGGTGACTATAACAGACTCTGCTCTCCCCAGGGTTAGGGTGACTATAATAGACTGCTCTCCCCAGGGTTAGGGTGACTATAACAGACTCTGCTCTCCCCAGGGTTAGGGTGACTATAATAGACTCTGCTCTCCCCAGGGTTAGGGTGACTATAACAGACTCTGCTCTCCCCAGGGTTAGGGTGACTATAACAGACTCTGCTCTCCCCAGGGTTAGGGTGACTATAACAGACTCTGCTCTTCCCAGGGTTAGGGTGACTATAACAGACTCTGCTCTCCCCAGGGTTAGGGTGACTATAACAGACTCTGCTCTCCCCAGGGTTAGGGTGACTATAACAGACTCTGCTCTCCCCAGGGTTAGGGTGACTATAACAGACTCTGCTCTCCCCAGGGTTAGGGTGACTATAACAGACTCTGCTCTCCCCAGGGTTAGGGTGACTATAACAGACTCTGCTCTCCCCAGGGTTAGGGTGACTATAACAGACTCTGCTCTCCCCAGGGTTAGGGTGACTATAACAGACAGCTAATGCTCTTTCTGTTCTTCCTTTCCCTAGGGATTTGCGGTTGCTGTTCTCTACTGCTTCTTAAATGGAGAGGTAAGAGCCACCCTGACGGTCACACACTACTGTTATAAACACACTGCACCTGCTTAACACCGAGTTGACACCCTGAGATTACATGAAGCAGGATTAGGGTTAGGAGGGCAGTGTATTTAAGGCCCAGTTTTTCAAAAGTGATCTATCTGGATTTCGCCTATTGGATTGAATGCATAGAAATAGAACGGAAGTCAAAGATCTGTCAGTTATATTCATTCTATTTCTATGCATTATTGTCCTGTTTTGCGGTTGAGTGCTGCAGGGAAAGACCTAGTTAAGCCGCAGGTTTGCCCAGAACAGAGCGACACGTTCTGCTCTTCATTGTAATCAGAGGGCTGATATAAATACTATGCTGCCAGTCTCTCTTGGCTCAGAGTTGAGGAGAGACTGACTGCATCACTTCTTTTTTTTATAAGAAACATTACTATGTTAAATCACAAATTGTTTGCATAGTCAACTTACATACAGCTCTGACACACACACTTACCCCACCAGATATACCACCAGGGGTCTTTTCACAGTCCACAAATCCAGAACAAATTCAAGAAAGTGTACAGTATTATATAGAGACATAATTACATGGAACTCCCATCTCATATTGCTCTGCGGTCTCTCCCTCTGTGGTCTTGTCCTCTGCGGTCTCGTCCTCTGCGGTCTCTCCCTCTGTGGACTTGTCCTCTGCGGTCTCGTCCTCTGCGGTCTATTCCTCTTTCGTCTATCCCTCTGCGGTCTCGTCCTCTGCGTCTCTCCCTCTGTGGTCTCGTCCTCTGCGGTCTCTCCCTCTGTGGTCTCATCCTCTGTGGTCTCGTCCTCTGTGGTCTCTCCCTCTGTGGTCTCGTCCGCTGCGGTCTCTCCCTCTGTGGTCTCGTCCTCTGCGGTCTCGTCCTCTGTGGTCTTTCCCTCTGTGGTCTCATCCTCTGTGGTCTCGTCCTCTGTGGTCTTTCCCTCTGTGGTCTCGTCCGCTGCCGTCTCTCCCTCTGTGGTCTCGTCCTCTGTGGTCTCGTCCTCTGTGGTCTCGTCCTTTGCGGTCTCATCCTTTGCGGTCTCTTCCTCTTTGGTGTTGTTGTTAAAATTTTGTAATCAATGTTCTTAAATTCCAATTATCTTTATCTGTCTGACACCCAGAGGTTGTAAAGTTCTGGTCTGAAATAAAGCAGACCCAGCTCACAATTAATCAGATCCCAATTTATTTGCGAGAGCTCTGCAGTTTACACAAATACATTCCTTTTATACCATCCTAACCTACGCACATACATACACACCAACATAGGGGTCTCTTCCTCTGCAGTCTCTTCCTCTGAGGTCTCTTCCTCTGCGGTCTCGTCCTCTGCGGTCTCGTCCTCTGCGGTCTCGTCCTCTGCGGTCTCGTCCTCTGCGGTCTGGTCCTCTGCGGTCTATTTCTCTGCGGTCTCGTCCTCTGCAGGTCTCGTCCTCTGCAGGTCTCGTCCTCTGCGGTCTCGTCCTCTGCGGTCTCTTCCTCTGCGGTCTCGTCCTCTGCGGTCTCGTCCTCTGCGGTCTCGTCCTCTGCGGTCTCGTCCTCTGCGGTCTCGTCCTCTTTCGTCTATCCCTCTGTGGTCTTGTCCTCTGCGGTCTCGTCCTCTGCGGTCTCGTCCTCTGCGGTCTCTTCCTCTACGGTCTCGTCCTCTGCGGTCTCTTCCTCTGAGGTCTCTTCCTCTGCGGTCTCTTCCTCTGCGGTCTCTTGCTATGCGGTCTCTTCCTCTGCAGTCTCTTCCTCTGCAGTCTCTTCCTCTGCGGTCTCTTGCTATGCAGTCTCTTCCTCTTTGTTGTTGTCCTCTGCAGTCTCTTCCTCTGCGGTCTCTTCCTCTGCGGTCTCTACCTCTGCGGTCTCTTCCTCTGCGGTCTCTTCCTCTGCGGTCTCTTCCTCTGCGGTCTCTTCCTCTGCGGTCTCTTCCTCTGCGGTCTCTTCCTCTGCAGTCTCTTCCTCTGCAGTCTCTTCCTCTGCAGTCTCTTCCTCTGCAGTCTCTTCCTCTGCAGTTTCTTCCTCTTTGTTGTTGTCCTCTGCGGGTCTCTTCCTCTACGGTCTATTCCTCTGCGGTCTCTTCCTCTGCGGTCTCTTCCTCTGCAGTGTTGTCCTCTGTGGTCTCTACCTCTGTGGTCTCTTCCTCTGCAGTCTCTTCCTCTGCGGTCTATTCCTCTGCGGTCTATTCCTCTGCGGTCTCTTCCTCTGCAGTGTTGTCCTCTGTGGTCTCTACCTCTGTGGTCTCTTCCTCTGTGGTCTCTTCCTCTGTGTTCTCTTCCTCTGTGGTCTCTTCCTCGGCAGTCTCTTCCTCTTTGGTGTTGTTTGGGACAGATTAGAGACAATAGCCCAGTGTAGACCTGGGACAGATTAGAGACAATAGCCCAGTGTAGACCTGGGACAGATTAGAGACAATAACCCAGTGTAGACCTGGGACAGATTAGAGACAATAGCCCAGTGTAGACCTGGGACAGATTAGAGACAATAGCCCAGTGTAGACCTGGGACAGATTAGAGACAATAGCCCAGTGTAAACCTGGGACAGATTAGAGATAATAGCCCAGTGTAGACCTGGGACAGATTAGAGACAATAGCCCAGTGTAGACCTGGGACAGATTAGAGACAATAGCCCAGTGTAGACCTGGGACAGATTAGAGACAATAGCCCAGTGTAGACCTGGGACAGATTAGAGACAATAGCCCAGTGTAAACCTGGGACAGATTAGAGACAATAGCCCAGTGTAGACCTGGGACAGATTAGAGATAATAGCCCAGTGTAGACCTGGGACAGATTAGAGACAATAGCCCAGTGTAAACCTGGGACAGATTAGAGACAATAGCCCAGTGTAGACCTGGGACAGATTAGAGACAATAGCCCAGTGTAGACCTGGGACAGATTAGAGACAATAGCCCAGTGTAGACCTGGGACAGATTAGAGACAATAGCCCAGTGTAAACCTGGGACAGATTAGAGACAATAGCCCAGTGTAGACCTGGGACAGATTAGAGACAATAGCCCAGTGTAGACCTGGGACAGATTAGAGACAATAGCCCAGTGTAGACCTGGGACAGATTAGAGATAATAGCCCAGTGTAGACCTGGGACAGATTAGAGACAATAGCCCAGTGTAGACCTGGGACAGATTAGAGACAATAGCCCAGTGTAGACCTGGGACAGATTAGAGACAATAGCCCAGTGTAGACCTGGGACAGATTAGAGACAATAGCCCAGTGTAAACCTGGGACAGATTAGAGACAATAGCCCAGTGTAGACCTGGGACAGATTAGAGACAATAGCCCAGTGTAGACCTGGGACAGATTAGAGACAATAGCCCAGTGTAGACCTGGGACAGATTAGAGACAATAGCCCAGTGTAAACCTGGGACAGATTAGAGACAATAGCCCAGTGTAGACCTGGGACAGATTAGAGACAATAGCCCAGTGTAGACCTGGGACAGATTAGAGACAATAGCCCAGTGTAGACCTGGGACAGATTAGAGATAATAGCCCAGTGTAGACCTGGGACAGATTAGAGACAATAGCCCAGTGTAGACCTGGGACAGATTAGAGATAATAGCCCAGTGTAGACCTGGGACAGATTAGAGATAATAGCCCAGTGTAGACCTGGGACAGATTAGAGATAATAGCCCAGTGTAGACCTGGGACAGATTAGAGATAATAGCCCAGTGTAGACCTGGGACAGATTAGAGACAATAGCCCAGTGTAGACCTGGGACAGATTAGAGATAATAGCCCAGTGTAGACCTGGGACAGATTAGAGATAATAGCCCAGTGTAGACCTGGGACAGATTAGAGATAATAGCCCAGTGTAGACCTGGGACAGATTAGAGATAATAGCCCAGTGTAGACCTGGGACAGATTAGAGATAATAGCCCAGTGTAAACCTGGGACAGATTAGAGATAATAGCCCAGTGTAGACCTGGGACAGATTAGAGACAATAGCCCAGTGTAGACCTGGGACAGATTAGAGACAATAGCCCAGTGTAGACCTGGGACAGATTAGAGACAATAGCCCAGTGTAGACCTGGGACAGATTGGAGACATTAGCCCAGTGTAGACCTGGGACAGATTAGAGACAATAGCCCAGTGTAAACCTGGGACAGATTAGAGACAATAGCCCAGTGTAGACCTGGGACAGATTAGAGATAATAGCCCAGTGTAGACCTGGGACAGATTAGAGACAATAGCCCAGTGTAAACCTGGGACAGATTAGAGACAATAGCCCAGTGTAGACCTGGGACAGATTAGAGACAATAGCCCAGTGTAGACCTGGGACAGATTAGAGACAATAGCCCAGTGTAGACCTGGGACAGATTAGAGACAATAGCCCAGTGTAAACCTGGGACAGATTAGAGACAATAGCCCAGTGTAGACCTGGGACAGATTAGAGACAATAGCCCAGTGTAGACCTGGGACAGATTAGAGACAATAGCCCAGTGTAGACCTGGGACAGATTAGAGATAATAGCCCAGTGTAGACCTGGGACAGATTAGAGACAATAGCCCAGTGTAGACCTGGGACAGATTAGAGACAATAGCCCAGTGTAGACCTGGGACAGATTAGAGACAATAGCCCAGTGTAGACCTGGGACAGATTAGAGACAATAGCCCAGTGTAAACCTGGGACAGATTAGAGACAATAGCCCAGTGTAGACCTGGGACAGATTAGAGACAATAGCCCAGTGTAGACCTGGGACAGATTAGAGACAATAGCCCAGTGTAGACCTGGGACAGATTAGAGACAATAGCCCAGTGTAAACCTGGGACAGATTAGAGACAATAGCCCAGTGTAGACCTGGGACAGATTAGAGACAATAGCCCAGTGTAGACCTGGGACAGATTAGAGACAATAGCCCAGTGTAGACCTGGGACAGATTAGAGATAATAGCCCAGTGTAGACCTGGGACAGATTAGAGACAATAGCCCAGTGTAGACCTGGGACAGATTAGAGATAATAGCCCAGTGTAGACCTGGGACAGATTAGAGATAATAGCCCAGTGTAGACCTGGGACAGATTAGAGATAATAGCCCAGTGTAGACCTGGGACAGATTAGAGATAATAGCCCAGTGTAGACCTGGGACAGATTAGAGACAATAGCCCAGTGTAGACCTGGGACAGATTAGAGATAATAGCCCAGTGTAGACCTGGGACAGATTAGAGATAATAGCCCAGTGTAGACCTGGGACAGATTAGAGATAATAGCCCAGTGTAGACCTGGGACAGATTAGAGATAATAGCCCAGTGTAAACCTGGGACAGATTAGAGATAATAGCCCAGTGTAGACCTGGGACAGATTAGAGATAATAGCCCAGTGTAGACCTGGGACAGATTAGAGATAATAGCCCAGTGTAGACCTGGGACAGATTAGAGATAATAGCCCAGTGTTGACCTGGGACAGATTAGAGATAATAGCCCAGTGTAGACCTGGGACAGATTAGAGACAATAGCCCAGTGTAGACCTGGGACAGATTAGAGACAATAGCCCAGTGTAGACCTGGGACAGATTAGAGACAATAGCCCAGTGTAGACCTGGGACAGATTAGAGACAATAGCCCAGTGTAGACCTGGGACAGATTAGAGACAATAGCCCAGTCTAGACCTGGGACAGATTAGAGACAATAGCCCAGTGTAAACCTGGGACATCTTTTCCTGACAAAATATCCTGTTTAAAACGTTTTTTTTTCCCCAAAAATGACAATACTGCCCCTAGAGGGGTTTGATTAGCTGTTCAGGTGTCCTATAGCTCGGGGGTAGAAGCTGTTAAGAAGCCTTTTGGACCAAGACTTGGCACTCCGGCACTGTTTGCCGTGCGGTAGCAGAGTGAACAGTCTATGACTGGGGTCTATGACTAGTCTATGACTAGGACAATTTTTAAGACCTTCCTGACACTGTCTGGTATAGAGGTCCTGGATGGCAGGAAGCTTGGCCCCAGTGATGTACTGGCCTGTACGCACTACCCTCTGTAGTACCTTGCCGTCGGAGGCCGAGCAGTTGCCATTCCAGGCAGTGATGCAACCAGTCAGGATGCTCTCGATGGTGCAGCTGTAAAACCTTTTGAGGATCTGAGGACCCATGGCAAATCTTTTCATTCTCCTGAGGGGGAATAATAGGCTTTGTCGTGCCCTCTATCTTGGTGTGCTTGGACCATGTCAGTTTGTTGGTGATGTGGACACCAAGGAACTTGAAGCTCTCAACCTGCTCCACTGCAGCCTCGTCGATGAGAATGGGGGCGTGATCGGTCCTCCTTTTCCATGTAGTCCACAATCGCCTCCTTTGTATTGATCACGTTGAGGGAGAGGTTGTTGTCCTGGCACCACACAGCCAAGTCTCTGACCTCAATCCTATAGGCTGTCTCATCGTTGTTGATGACCACTGTTGTGTCATCAGCAAACTTGGCTATGCATTCATGAGGGTCCATAGCTTAGTGATGAGCTTTGAGGACACTATGGTGTTGAACGCTGAGCTGTAATTAATGAATAGCATTCTCACATAGTTGTTCCTTTTGTCCAGATGGGAAAGGGCAGTGTGGAGTGCAATAGAGATTGCAAAATCTGTGGATCTGTCGGGGCGGAATGTGAATTGGAGTGGGTCTAGGGTTTCTGGGATAATGGTGTTAATGTGAGATATTACCAGCCTTTCAAAGCACTTCATGGCTACGGACGTGAGTGCTACGGGTTTTTAGTCATTTTATTTTACCTTTTATTTAACCAGGCAAGTCAGTTAATTAAGAACTAATTCTTATTTTCATTGATGGCCTAGGAACAGTGGGTTTACTGCCTGTT